>NW_011185414.1:0-467 GCF_000146605.3 Meleagris gallopavo | reverse complement strand
GGTATAATACTATCTTGTAGAAGGTAATAATTGAGCCAAGTAGTTTAACCGTAATTAATTTGTTCAGACCTGCTGAGAAAAATACATATATGCTGGAGCAACAAAATAAATGATTAAAAGTTATATGCAAATGTCAAGTGACTGATTCAGTTCTCCATGGAATTTCTGCATTGAATATAAGGCTACTTGTAACTATGTCTAATTAATGAGTGTCCAACCTTCAGGTTTGCCTGAGCTTCATTGAGTGAAGAGGAACTGTCTTGGGTCACATATAAAATACATAATATAGTTAATGTATATAAGTTATACGACTTTTTTAAAAAATATTTTTTTATTAAAACTTAAAAAATAGACTAATGAAAACATAAAACTACTGGGATATTTGACCTTATTTTTGTGAAACATTTATCAGTGTCTGGTTCAACTGAAGTGGTTGCAATTCTTAGTGAATTCTCAAGGTATTCATC
>NW_011185413.1:0-1556 GCF_000146605.3 Meleagris gallopavo | reverse complement strand
CACAACCCGGAATCTGGTCTCCTGCCCCGGTACCCCCCTCCAAGTCCGTGTCCGAGGAAGCACAGCCACTTACCCTTTTCCCAAGCTGAGGCAGGCAAGAGTAATGGATTGTGGTGCTCACCCAGGACCACACTTTTATGGGGACGGTAAGCATGGGGAGGAGCTGACTGCGAGGGGGGCACGTGGCTCTCAGCAGCCAAAGCCCAATCTCCTCCCTGTGTGACACAGGGCTGTTTTGCTGACACTATTTCCTTGGCAGTCCCCACCTACTTTCACAGCCTCTGCAATTGGCCTTCTGAGATGCTTTCCAGCCCTCTGCTAATGGGCAAATTTGCCCCACTGCCCTCTCATTCTCTGCCTCAGTAAGAGGGCAGGGAGCTTTAGGAAGGCTGAGTGGCAGTGCTCTGCATGCCACAGCACTTCCCCAAGGCCTTGGTTTTGGTGTGTCATCATGCCAGCTGTGCAGAGCCTCAGGGAGGAGCAGGATGTGCAAGGAGTAGGTCTGGCCCATGCCCCCCGCTCAGCAGCATCTGAGTGACAAATGCACTGCAGTTGTTATCTGCAGAAGGTGAGGTGATGGGATACCAAATTACAGGCACAGCTCTTTGTCATAGCCTGCTCAGCACCGCACATTTGGCCTGCAAAGCAGAAAGAAGAGGGCAGTCAGTAAAGGGGCCTGTACTGGTCCAGCCAGGGATTGCTGACACAGGGAGGGCAGGAGCAGGCCACACTGGCCGCAGCATCAGGGAGTGCCACCTCTGCCCATTGGCCAAAGAGGTGATGAGCCTTGGCTGAGCCTGGATAAAAGCTGGTGCTGCTCAGAGGTCTCCAAAGCACTGCTCTGGCCTCCTTCTCCTTTGGAACAGGGTAAGTCCAAGAGCACTCCTGCTCCAGACCCAGGCCTTCTTCAGGCCACTGTGCCTGAGTTGCTGCCATCTGCTGCTGCATGACACTGTCTGCCCCCTTCCAGAGCTCCATCCCATCACACCAAGATGTCTTGCTACGACCTGTGCCCACCAAAAACCAGCGTTGCCGTGCCCCAGCCCATCGCTGAGAGCTGCAACGAGCTGTGCGCGCGCCAGTGCCCCGACTCGACAGCCTTCATCCAGCCACCGCCCGTCGTCGTCACCTTCCCCGGCCCCATCCTCAGCTCCTTCCCCCAGCAAGCCGTGGTGGGCTCCTCTGGAGCACCCCGCCCTTTGGGGGTCGTCCCTCGGGGCGTGGGGGCCGTCTACGGCGGCCGGGGCCGACTCAGGGCGTCGGGGGCCGTCTGCACCTTTGGTCAGACCCTACGCTTCTCCTGCCTGCAGCCCCTCGCCCCTTCGCCCCGCCTACAGCAGGAAGCTCTGGAACACCTGCGGGCCCTGCTAAACAGGCCCTGCCTGCTCCCAGCATCACTAGCATCAACTCATTCCTGAACACCTGGGCCTGGAGTGTTGAGGAGTGCTGAGCATCTCCAGCTACGGCTGAGGCCTGAGCAGATGGTAGTGCTGGCACCTTTGCATGCTTTGCCCAGTTCTCCTGCCCATTCCTCTTCTTCCATGGACTTCAACATG
>NW_011185412.1:0-684 GCF_000146605.3 Meleagris gallopavo | reverse complement strand
TGGTATATAAATGTGATGTTAATGAAACTATTAAAATGCTAAGTAATTGCAGCTGAAAGGGCATATTTACAGTTATTTGTATAGTCTGTAGGAAGAGAGAGAACCTTTTCTTGTTATTATAGGACACGAGCTACTTAATTCAGCCAAACGCGAGTGCTAAATATAGTCTCTTTCAGATCTATTTCTGAATTTATAGGGGATTACTGAGTATTATCAAATTGTAGCCATTATTCCATGAAGAACCTTCCTTTAGCCTGCGTTTCAGAGTGCTGCATTTCACTTCAACAACTGCAAACAACTTTTGGAATAGCAAGATCTTTGTCTCCTTAGAAGGCCTTTATAAATCATTTTAATGGAGAAGGTCAGGGTCTGATTTTCATTTATTATAACTGCTTATGTACTGACACTAGCATAAAATCATTGGTAACTGACTACAGAACACATTCGTTCTGGTAGTGCTGTATTCTACCTTTATCTGAAGAACAAGAAATGGATGATTCTTTATTCATTCCCTCCAGTAGAGAATAGCTGACAGTATTTGCGTTATAAGATCAAGTGGAAAACATGACTTGAGCTTTAAAATAGATTTCATTTCGTAAATATTAATGTTGAGCATGTAAATAAAAAAAAAAAAGCATTTTAACATTAATATGAGATTTATAAAACCAAACTGAATATCAGTTT
>NW_011185411.1:0-656 GCF_000146605.3 Meleagris gallopavo | reverse complement strand
ATATGCTTTTCATTTCATGTTGTTCAGATGAGTCATTACTAATCTCAGGTAGGGAATGCATTTTCCGTGTCAGCAACTGAATAACAACTTTAGTACCATTCTTTTCCTACAGATGATTTTTATGATTATTATTTTAATCTTAGCTATGTCTTCTTTCCTGATGTGCTTCTGAGAACTAGCAATAGTTCTGTCTGTATTTTGCATTAGAGCTCTTTTCTGGCCATTTAAAAGGGCATTAAACTGGAAGTAAATTATTTGTTGCTTTTTTCTGATTCTCTTAGGCTGCCAACATGGTGAGAAAGGGATTTTGTGTAAAAGACAGCTATATTCTAAATGCCTCTAAAGAAGTAATAAGCAGTTTAGTCCAAAATGAATGAAGTTGAGGAATTTTCCTGTATTACTAAATAAAATATTATATGCTGTAAGGCCTCATTTGAAAAGGAATTGAGTTGTAACCCCCATTCTCCCAGGAGTAGCTTAGGAGAGGCCATTTCCAGCTCATTACAGAAAGGTGATCCTTTTCCCAACCGTTTTTCTCAACCTTGCTATCATGTAAACCTTAGAACATCACTCACTGTGTGTCTTTATCAGAAGATGGTTTTCTGGTACTGTGGGGAACTCAAAGCTCCGAGTTCTGCGGGAGTATAAATATAAAC
>NW_011185410.1:0-698 GCF_000146605.3 Meleagris gallopavo | reverse complement strand
ACTGGATTAGAAGGGACCAGTAGAAGTTTTTTTTGTTTTGTTTTGTAGTTATTTACAGAACCCTGCCATGCCTGAAGCCGTTCACATAGGCACATTCCAGAAAGTTGTTATTCAGGACAACTCATTCCTGTTGCACCATTCACAGTTAGGGTAACAACATATCAAGAATTAGACTGACAGGGCATCTCTTAATTTAAGGACTTGGTTGTGAGAAGAAGCACAAGCTCTGCTGAAGACAAAGACATTTCAGAAATCACGCAGAGAAGTTCGTATACTGAAATAATCAGAGGAAGGCCTTTTGTTGTGCTGTGTTCTTGCACAGAGGCCAAAAAATTAGTCTTGGAGTGTAGCAGCAGTTCTCCAGTATAAAGTAGTTGGGCAAATAGCATCTGTGACCTTGAGCAACAATACCCCGCTCCATTTACATATCTTGATATCAATAAATGTATTTTCAAATGCACTAAATAGTAAAGTGGTAAGGAAGATTTTCACTTGAATGTGTCAAAAAACTCAACAGTCACAAGTCAGTTCCAGAGCCATCATATAATGCATTGAAAGGAAGCACACAAACTCTACTGCTAGAATACAGTCCAAATTATACAAGTCCTACTATATGGTATAAGCTGTTGTCGGGTATTCCATTTTCAACTCTACTTTTCAATCAGAGAAGATGTTCGTAATTACAGCTTGATGGAAGC
>NW_011185409.1:0-529 GCF_000146605.3 Meleagris gallopavo | reverse complement strand
AATTTTGATAATATTATCACTTCAGTCTATCGGTACCTTCTTGCCAGGTTAGAGTTTGAATCAATCCTTTTCCAAACCACTAATCTTTTTGATTATTCAACATTTGTAATTAGCAAGAGGAAAAACAAACAAACAAACAAGGACATGCTTCCTTCATTGCATATTACAGATGTGTTTGCTTCAAACACAGTTAAGTTCAAGCCTGTAGTCATTCGCTTCCTCGCTGAGCGTTACAGAGGCTGAGAGCCTGCTGGACTCATTGGACACCTCAATTTTGCTTTTCTCCCTGCTGCTGCTAGATGCAATATATGGCATGGACTGTTTTGCGCACCCAAAGGCACACTGTAATATTGCCATACAAAATAAAATAGCAGCATGAGGAAAATTCAGGTTGTACTACTGAATAATATCTTGCTACTGACTTGTGAATTTTATTAAGGCAATATGGCGTTCAATTTCACAAGAACTAATGTTCCATTATAGTGAGTTATGTCTGAATGATGTTTATGTACATATGCAATACCTTAAG
>NW_011185408.1:0-390 GCF_000146605.3 Meleagris gallopavo | reverse complement strand
AAAAAGGGAAGGAAAAAGGACCGGGGGGGAAGTCCTTCGGCTTTCTCCTCTTCATGTAGTCAGCGACGAGCAGGAAGACAAAGAGGAAGACGAAGAGCATCTGCAGGGAGACGCTGTCCCACAGGAAGCGCAGCATGGTGCGGCCGCAGCTGCGGGCACAAACGCAGACGGGCTCGGGCCGGCCCGGCCTCGGGGCCGCCTTGGGGCCGCCGCTGCCTCAGCCTCAGCCTCAGCCGTTCGCCAAAGCCCTTCTCGACGCGACCACGCGTCTCTCATCTCGCCAACGACAGCCCACCCTCAGCGCCCCGCCAGCTCCCCGCTCCGCTCCCATCTCCCACCGCCGCCTTCCCACAGCCCGGCGGCTCCCGCACGTCCCTCACCGTGACGGTC
>NW_011185407.1:0-692 GCF_000146605.3 Meleagris gallopavo | reverse complement strand
GCAGTGCCAGCTAAGCCTTCCCCACTGCTACCTGCCCAGTGCTGAGAGAGGGCTCCGGATTGGGGGAGGGAAAAGAAGACCACTGAGGTAACACCAGGAGACAGGACCTGTATTTGCTATGGCTCCAGGTGCTGCTATTTTAGAAACAGATGTCAGAAATGGCACTTGCCATCCTCCGAGTGTCTGTCACTGCATTAGTTGCAGTGGTGCGGCAGAACTCAGCCACTGGTCTTGTTGGTTTTCCTGCTGGCTTGCTCATAGAGCTAGGATCATGAATGTTCATCAGCTCTGCATGAATGGCCTGTGCTGTTCCTGTGCCCTCCTTTCTGCCAAGAGAGAGCTGGTGCCGTGCAGCTCAGCATGGCTCTGCACCCCATCCCTGCTGCCCCAAATGCTGGCACGGCTGGAGACTGCAGGCAGCGCTGAAAAGGCTGTGCTGGTCATCACTTTGCAAAATGCTTCACAACAAAAATGTTTCAGTCAGGATTTATTACTGCTCAAGAGAGGGAGATTTCACAAGGCACTGTGGTATTTTTCTTTTGACAAATGGCTTTCCTAAGTAGGAACTGACTGCAATTACTGCTTGTACCAGTATAGTGAGATGAGCTCAGGTGTTGCTCTCTGCCAGTACTGATCCACAGCTGTGAGGTACGGCCATCCAGCATGGAATAAAGAATGTTCCGAGCTCCTCA
>NW_011185406.1:0-463 GCF_000146605.3 Meleagris gallopavo | reverse complement strand
GCCCAGCAGGGCTGCTGGCAGGCATGGCTGTGCTCACTGACTGCCCCATGCTGCTGCAAGTTGAGCTGCAGGAGGCACCGTGCTCCATTCATTGCATCCCACTCGCAACCCCCTTCACTAATCCCCCCTGCAGCCCCATTCACTGCACCTTCCATTCATTGCGCCCCATTGCTGGGGTGAGGATGGCATCCTATTCCCTTGTGAGCCTGAGGTATTCTTTTAACCCCAAAGCCACCCACCCCTTTCCCTCAGCACTGGCTAGGTGCAATTAGTTAATTACCCTCTGGGGGTAATTAACCCAGCTCATGAAAAGAGGTGATGAAGGCACAAGCAGAGCCTTGCAAAGCTAAGTCCTCGTGCATTTTTCCACAGCCTAGTGATTTGGAAACCCTCCTTCAGACTACACCACACAAAAGATGGACCTTTACCATACCTGCACAGGGCCATACAGCTCCTTTCACAG
>NW_011185405.1:0-754 GCF_000146605.3 Meleagris gallopavo | reverse complement strand
CCAGTCGTCACCCTCCACGAGCCTCTCCCGTCCTGTAGGCGTGGCGCTTCCCGGAAGACGCCGCCGGAAGCGGTGCGCAGGAAGTGGGCTGAACGCGATGGAGAAGGAAAGGCCGTGAGCACCAATGAGAAGCGAGAAGCCGCGCGGCTCATCCAATGGCAGAACGCAGAGGCGGGGACGCGAGGAGGCGGGGCAACCTGGATGGAGCCGGCAACAAGAGGCTGAGGGAGGCGGCCAAGGTGGGCAGGGGAAATGGAGCCTGAGGGAAAAGTAGGGTTTGGGGCTGCGGGGAGATGGGGCCTGGGAGAGGCTAAGGCTTCGTGAGGGTGAAGCCTGAGGGCATACCTGGGGAGATAGAGGCCTGAGGGGAGGCTGAGGACTGGGACTAATGGGAGATGGGGCCTGAGGGGAGGCCAAAGGTCTGGGGAGATGAGGAGAAGGGAAGGTGCCTGCACTGTAGTTCTGGCTTCAGCTCTTCCTGTTTGCAGGCAGAGGCAGTACAAAAGGAGATGTCCCTCGTGTCCCCGCTGGAAGCAGGATGAATCTCATATCTATGGCGGCAGAGCCCGAGCTGAAATGGATAGCCCTGTGGGTCCGCGTCAGGTGGGCAGCCGTGCTCGTGCTGCTGCTGGGCTCCCTCCTGCTGCTGCTGCTGCCGTTGCCTGCCGTGGAGGAGAAGTGCCATGCGGTGCTCAGGGGGCTCTCCTTCCTGAGGAGTAAGTTGGGCACCGGCTATACGGGCGTCACCAGGTAC
>NW_011185404.1:0-944 GCF_000146605.3 Meleagris gallopavo | reverse complement strand
TTCTGTTCAGGGTCTGAAAAGAGCTGGTTTCTGTAAGCTGCAGGCAGAAAAGATCATTCTGCATAACCACAAGACTGCCTTTATCTGCTGGGTTCTTTTGGTAAGAATTCATATAGTGAGTTTGCCAAAAACTTAAGTTTCCTTCATCTACACAAGAGAACTTTTCATAATAGGTTTATTAACTACCAGGTCATGCTATTCCTGTGATAAATGCATAAAGAACCACCTAAGGCCTCTCCCTACTGCAGTATCTGTTTGCACAGCACCTGGAAGCTGCCACCCAATTCAAAGTGCTTTTAAGGTAAAAGCAGTTGCAGTTAAACATTGAAAGGAGTTGCTCCCTACACCCCACTTGCCAGTTGTGTAAGTGCATAATTCCAGGTACCATAGATCCCAACACCTTCAAGCTAGAAGACATGGAAGGAATGAATTCCTGTACTGGCCCAGGCCTATTTTTCTTCCCTCGAGCTCTCTTACCTGCAAGGTAGTTAGGATACATTTTATGCAGCAAATAAGATAACAAAATAAGACCAGGAATTACCTATACACTGTAGCACCAGCCTCTCCCTCATGTATTGATTACTGCTGACAGGGAATGTGAACAAGTGTTCTATTTTTACAAAGCATGCTTATTTTTATAGTGCAATATAGTGAGTATAAAAGTATTCTGCACTTTAGAGCTCTGGAAAAAAAAAGATATTCATTTTAGTAACAGATTAATAAAGTATTTTAATATTAAGTCTGCAGAAAAATCAGAACTGCTCATAGCTCAGTTCCTGGAGTAGCAAGTTTTACAGCAAGTCCAATGTTAGAAACCTAAGGAACTCCATTAATCACTCCTGCTTTGTGCCTGCCTGACATCAGGGTGAGGTAAGCATCTGGATATACCAGCCCCCCAAATTAAAGCTCCATATTAGACTGTTATTATATGCCACAAAGCAGAT
>NW_011185403.1:0-515 GCF_000146605.3 Meleagris gallopavo | reverse complement strand
CAGAACATGTAATTTGGTACATTACTATTTTGTTTCAGCCTCAGACATTTCTCTGCTATAGCTGAGAACAGTGGAGACTAATTTAAAAGCACTAAAGGCAGGTTAACAATCACATTTCAAACTTATGCAGCTTTATCAATAACAACCCATATTAAAACAAACAAAAAATATCTTTATTTTTAAAGATTTTGGTTTTTAGTTTGCAGCTTTTCACTGAGCTTCTATGGAAAAAAAATTGTTTTCCTTTGTAAGATGAAAGGATCTTAAGCCTGAACTTCAGACTCTGCAGTCTGATTTTATAGCATTGCAAAGGCAAGCTGCAATGTAAACAAATGAATGACAAGAAAAAAAAGCAACTAACCAAAAGAAACAAAAAACAACCCCACCCCTCCCCACATACATCAAAAGAAAAGGAAGGGGGAAAAAAGAAAAAAAAAAAGGTGAACCAGATCCATAAAATCTGTAACTGTTACTCCATTTGTTTTCTTTATAAATCACATAGAATATTCCTATAC
>NW_011185402.1:0-478 GCF_000146605.3 Meleagris gallopavo | reverse complement strand
GATTCATGATCCTTGAGGTCCCTTCCAACCTGGGCCATTCTGTCATTCTGTGATTCTCTGCATTTGTGCCGCACAGAGCACGGTGTCAGTTCGGTGTTCTGCCCTCTCTGGACTTAATTTATCCTGCTTCATGCAGGCAGGTATGTAAGAGAGTGTTC
Source organism: Meleagris gallopavo (assembly GCF_000146605.3). Taxonomy (NCBI): domain Eukaryota; kingdom Metazoa; phylum Chordata; class Aves; order Galliformes; family Phasianidae; genus Meleagris; species Meleagris gallopavo. The sequence goes on along the minus strand of NW_011185402.1, from coordinate 320 downwards.
CAGAGGAAAGGACTGGTGTTATAGCAGATCACAAGGTGAAGGTGAGTTAGGGTCATGCTGCTGAGAGAGCAAAAATGTCATACCTGGAAGCATGCAGGGACACAGGCCATAAAGCTTGGTGCAATTGCTCTGTCCATGAGGCATCAGGGAGGTCTCAGAACCTTCTGGTTTGGGCAGTGCATTTCACAAAACAGGCGGACCAAGTGGAGAATTCAGAAGTAATAATAATAAGTAAAGACCTTGTAAAACTTGTACTTACAAGGACAGATCAGAAGCCTTGGGCTAGTTAAGAAGCATTGAACTAGTTAAGAAGAAAAGCT
>NW_011185401.1:0-554 GCF_000146605.3 Meleagris gallopavo | reverse complement strand
TAAAAATAAATGACTGCACACTGCAGAAGGATGGAAGTAACAGATTTAGTTACGTTGCTTGACTTATACTCTTCTTAGTTAAAAGTGAGAACAGGCAAGCCAGGTTTTATTCAGATAATTAAGACCAAAGATAGGAAAGAAATGTCAGAAAAATCTATTTCTTGTTGCATTCAGAGAGAACAATGACTAGTTAGACAATTAGGCAATCTCCTCAAAGGCAAGGTGAACATTTCACTGTGTTTCCTTTGTCATCTCTGCCACTGAGGTACTGTACAATCTTAGGCAAGAAACTGCTTGTCCAGCTTGCCTCTCCCCAGGATGGAGTTAGACATTGCCCAGGTTCATCATGGAAAGGAAACTGCACTGATGGCAGTTCCACTTCCAGCATTCACAGAGGAGATGTTAAAACCTCCCAAACGGCTCTTTTCAAGACTGCTGGAGAACTGCCTTTTGGCAATCCAGTGCAAACCAAGCAAAACCACGAAGCCATTAAAATTAGAGTGTCAGCTTCTTCATCTCAGGCAGCAATTTGTCTTGAAGCAGCTCCAGAGGGC
>NW_011185400.1:0-478 GCF_000146605.3 Meleagris gallopavo | reverse complement strand
CCAGTCCCCTCAGCAGCAGAAAGCAGAATGCACACAAGCATGCTGCCTTCAGCTCTTGCCAATATAGTCAGGGACCAGTTGGTCAGTACCTCTTTCTGTTGTTATGCCCTAGACCACTTCTGTTTCTTCTCTAACAGCTGTAAGATACATTTACAGTCCTTTCTCAGAACAGTCATAACTTGTCGAGACATCAATTTAGCCCTTGTAATGCAACCGCTTACATGTAAATCAAGTTACGTCTCTTTACAGCCTTTACTAATGGAATAAGACAACATTCTCAGGTCTGTAAATTCATTTTTAATGGTGCCTGGAAAAAAAAGAAGGCATTGATCACTGTTATACTTAGCTATTTTTTTCTTCCTTGCTTCATTCTGAGTTGGGAATCCTGCATTTTTGGAGCTATATTGGATCACCTGCAAGTGACACAATCCAACTTCAACACATAGAGCAGCTGTCGTTCCTAGCTGTGGGCAGCGAT
>NW_011185399.1:0-456 GCF_000146605.3 Meleagris gallopavo | reverse complement strand
TACATGGAGAATCTTTTCACCATCTAAAGGATAGTCCACATCTGGAGGTGGTGAAGGACGCTAGAATAAAAATATGTGTTGTTTTCAAGGTAAGAACGGTCATGGCCACTTCAGAAGAGATCAGAGGGACTTTCATTCTCCACTCACCTCAGCACTGCCATCAATGTTGAACTTGGCTGCTTGGATTTTCAGTCCACGTTGGAGATCACTCACAAAACAAGTGCGAACTTCATAAAACAAAGGGACAGAAGAGAGAATTCACTGAATCAACAGTACAGACAATTTTGTTTCATTTACAGAACACATTCTAGAAAGAAAAAATACAAAAAAATCATAACAAAAATAACAAACAAGTTTCCATACCTCAGCTGAGCTGAGATGTACCCAGGTCCTAAGTTTAAATGAAGTTGACACTACACCTAGGCAAGATTTCTTTCTCAAAAAAAGCCAAATACA
>NW_011185398.1:0-1283 GCF_000146605.3 Meleagris gallopavo | reverse complement strand
AACAGAAAGTTTGTCTTCTCTCAGAAGACAATGAAACCTTCCTACAGACATTTCATCTGAGCTGCCATTCCAACTTTGTTACAAGAGGCTGACCTGTAGCAATATACTTTAGTATGGAGACAGAAATCACGAGAGAAGACCACGTAAGATGTGATGAATACATTACTATTCCTATTACACTGCAGCAAGCAGCCCTTACCCATTACAGACGGAAGGCTTTGTCCTTTGGCTAATCCTGTATCAACTGTGCACTGCTCCAACAGCCGATATTCCAGCTCCCTGAAACAGGGCAAATTAAGACAGGTAAAGACAGCTATTAACACGTGGTTACTCCCCATATTATCCTCATCATGCAGTATTCACTCACTCCAGCTACATTCTTTTAGATCTAGGCTGAAGGAGATCACATTGCCATAAGCCAGGACGTGTAGCTGCAAACTTACTTGTGGATGGCTTTTCCTCCCAAAGGAAGAGAACCCCAGCAGCTCAGAATTGGAGTTCCCTCATAAATCTACACGAAGATCAGGAAATCCTCTTTTTCTGACGGAGTTCCCAGCCTGCTGGAACTGAACGCTGTTTCTCATCAACATTTCCCTGCATTTGCTATCCTTCTTCAAAACTAATTACTACTGTACAAATGATGGAGTTACAAATCAACCTTGGAGCCCCATAACATCTTTCCCAAGCTTTAGAGGACACAGACTGAACACGGCAGCTGTGAGGAGATTCCCCAAGTAATGACATCTTATAAACAAAAGCTGGATCAGCTGATCCATTCACACTCCATGTCTGTACAACATCAGCTTTCCATCACAGCCTTCCTGCTGAAAGCTTTCATTCTGTATTAGGAAAGGATACAGGCAGCACCAAGCTTTCTTTATATCCGCAGTCTAGCACCATGGCAGAGTTGATCCCAAGTGTCAGAAGAGACATGAGATGGCTTGGAGCAAACAAAACAGAAGGTACCTGGAAGGGAAACGAGAAGGCAATTGACAGAAGAGGAAAGAAAATGCCCAACAAACACCCAATGCATTCTCAGTATTCAAAATCTGAACAACTGCCTCTTGAGGTATCTATTTTTAATTCAGTCTTAATGGAAGTGCAGTAATTGATAAAACAGCAGTTCTGCAGCCATATGAAAAGCCACCCAGTAAGAAAGTGCTTCAGTCTGATCTCCCAGCCCCACCTCCCCAGATGAGCACCTCCATTTCTGAATCTTCTCCACACCTCTCCCGTTATTTTCACTCCTTTGTCCATACCATCACTACAGTTCCTACCACTAA
>NW_011185397.1:0-479 GCF_000146605.3 Meleagris gallopavo | reverse complement strand
AGCAACATGCACAGCCTGGAACAACATTACAGCTAAAATAACATATTTTTCCTATAAAGATTCCTTTACATAAATGAAAATTACATGTGTTCTAGCACAGTATAATTATTTTATATTGTATAAATAAAACTTGATATGAATGGGCTTAAGAGCAAGAATGTGTGACAGGCACCCACAGTTTAATTCCTAAAAATGAGTAAGTACTGAATTGCTGCACTCATGCTAGCTGTAACCCAGTGCTCATTAGAGATGTTTTTAAAGGGTAAAAAAACCCAGAAAGATGATTTATTTTTATTTTTAATTTTTTTTGGCTGCAGAATGATTAAAATATACAGCACACAGGGCACATCTTCTCCATAGTAAGTACAAATTTTAATTACAGGCTCAGTATCAGTGGTTACAGCCACAGTGCACTGTGGTTCGGTCAGTGACACAGTCAGGGTTACGAGTGCATCAAAGGAGCGAGGTCAACTGCTATC
>NW_011185396.1:0-471 GCF_000146605.3 Meleagris gallopavo | reverse complement strand
ACTACAGCTCTGCCTGAGCACTGCACTCTCCTTTAGGATCAGGAATTCTCAGCTTTCAGGTCATCCATGAGCCCAGCAATCTGGGGGCTCCTTCTCGAGGACCCACCTCAGCGCCTGCTGAGTTAGCAGCAGCAGAACAGGGAAGAGGAATTAAATGCAGACAGCAAACTACATACTTCATTTGTGCGGCATCCTGGAGCCAAGGATTTTGCTCAATAGAGGCTCTTATCAGGGCTAGGGAGTGCTGAATTTTGGGAAGCTTCTTGGCAGTGCTCAGGGTGTTACCAGTATTGGCACCTATCCAGAAGCAATGGCAGTACGGTGCAACCCTAGCTGGGCTATTTCTTTGCATGTTTTTATGAACTGGAATGCTCTTCCCCTCGGGTCCGGCCACCTGGTGATCCCAGAGCTCCTGTTATTTGCTCTGACAGCCCACTGGCTCCCACACTGTGGCCTGTCGCAGCCCACGCT
>NW_011185395.1:0-840 GCF_000146605.3 Meleagris gallopavo | reverse complement strand
TCCCCAGGGGATGCTGTGCTGGTGCTGTGGAGAGCAGCACAGCCTCACCTGCCTACGGCCATCAACCTGGCGCTGCAGTGCTCCAGTGAAATCCAGAAGAAGTACGGCACTCATGACACACACATGGGTCTCATGCTCCACCTGAAGATAGGTACGGGCACAGATGGGTCAGCCCCCGTACTCTCCAGAGCTGATGGATAGCCTCCCCTGCCAGCATTTGCAGGGCAAGCAGGAGGCAGTGAGTGCAGGGGAGGCCAGGGCTCCTTCCCTGCCTGCCTCACGTCAGCTGTAGCACAGGCCCCTCACTCCCAGCAAGGGTCCCGGAGCACAGCCCGCTCCGTCCATGGGGGCCCCAACATCTGACCCCACTGGGAGGTAGATCCTACACCCGGTCCCCAGACGGGCCCCTCTGTCCTGCCTGCCCCTTGGATAAGGGATGTGTCACCTCTGGGACTCTTCCTCAAGTTCCAGGAGCTAAACACTTGGTGCTTTTCATGGCGAGCAAAGGGGACTGCTTTGCCTAACAGCTTTGAGCCAGGCTTTTGCAGGCTCTCCTCGCACCACAGACAGCATGCCTGGGCTGCAGACTGTGGGCAGAGACTTCAGCTGGGACTTCCACAAGACCTCTTCTATCCTCCTCTCTCTGGGTCTCCCTGTTGCTTTTCTCCCCTTTGCTTCGCCTCGAGGGCCCCCTTTCCCAGCTCACCGGAAGGCTCTTGCCTTCTCAGGCACACACTTGCAACCTGCCTTCACGTAAACAGAGCAGACGCTGCTCAAAGCTGCTGCTCTGCAGGGCTTGCTCTGTAGGCCGCTGGCTCAGATGCCCAGCAGTGCCAACGC
>NW_011185394.1:0-429 GCF_000146605.3 Meleagris gallopavo | reverse complement strand
CCCTTGGATAAGGGATGTGTCACCTCTGGGACTCTTCCTCAAGTTCCAGGAGCTAAACACTTGGTGCTTTTCATGGCGAGCAAAGGGGAACTGCTTTGCCTAACAGCTTTGAGCCAGGCTTTTGCAGGCTCTCCTCGCACCACAGACAGCATGCCTGGGCTGCAGACTGTGGGCAGAGACTTCAGCTGGGACTTCCACAAGACCTCTTCTATCCTCCTCTCTCTGGGTCTCCCTGTTGCTTTTCTCCCCTTTGCTTCGCCTCGAGGGCCCCCTTTCCCAGCTCACCGGAAGGCTCTTGCCTTCTCAGGCACACACTTGCAACCTGCCTTCACGTAAACAGAGCAGACGCTGCTCAAAGCTGCTGCTCTGCAGGGCTTGCTCTGTAGGCCGCTGGCTCAGATGCCCAGCAGTGCCAACGCACTGTCAGTG
>NW_011185393.1:0-588 GCF_000146605.3 Meleagris gallopavo | reverse complement strand
TATGTGCCAGAACAAGGACATTAGCGATGAATGCAGCGTCATCAACAGAAGAACTTACAGATGAAAAAGAAATAAGTGGGTTATGGAACATAGGGCATCTGTTTGAGACTTGATTTTCGCCATGTAAGCCTATGAAATAAGAAATCAGGAGGAAAAGGAAAGAACAAGAAAAAATAACCCTACCATTTTGAGGTAGTACAAACAAGCAAAAAATCCCATTTCTGAGTTAAAACTATGTTAGGCTTATGGTCAAATCAAGAGGGTGCTTTCTTCAGTGAAGCAGAAAGAAGAAACAAGTGTGGAAATGTAAAAGAGTATGACCCACAGGAAGGAGACTCTGAGTTGAAGGCCCAACCCCCCAGGGCTAAGTCCTGCCTTCCCTGGTTTTCACTCCCCCTATCTTCAGCTAAAGAGGAAGAAGTACTAACTTGTTGCTCTGAGATTCTTATGGTTATAGAAGAGCACAGTTGGCTGTTCAGTCAAAGATGCTAAAAGAGCAATGCTTAAAATTCCTACCTGATAAGAATCATGGGGATTAAACACATACATAGAGTGATCGCTTTCCTTGCGGAAATTTCCACAAGGGGA
>NW_011185392.1:0-755 GCF_000146605.3 Meleagris gallopavo | reverse complement strand
TACAGGATAAACAGGCAGAAATAAGGAGAGATTTACAGTAGTCAAGAGACAGAAGTATGATGGAAAATAAAGAGGAGGAAAAAGAAAAATCTACAATAGGCTCTGAGACAGGTATAGAAATAAATGAGAAATGCAGTTCTTACAAGGACTCTGGACAATCATGCTGAGTGACCAAGGAGACCCTTCTTTTCTCATAGAACAAAGACAACTACACCACACTGTGTGGACGCCTTGCTCAACTAAGGTCATTGATATCTCCTTACTGAACTGTGGAGCTTATTTTCAGTCTTGAATCGTAATCCTATTTCCTACGTGCTTACCAACCCCCCTACTGCTAACAACCTAATTACAACACAAGAACTAACAGATACACAGAGATGAACACAGTTCAGTGAATCTAGGTGGTCCTTTCCTGCCTGGCATCCCCACAGAAATGAGAAAGCACCCTGAAGCCTCCTTGTTCACCGTAACAGACTTTGGTCAAAGAACGTCTTCATCCTGATTGCCAGTACAGAATTTGTAGGTTACTGATACAGGAGAATGAGTCCTGCCCTTGTATATATATCAGAAAAAGGGATCAGATTGAATCTTCTCAGAGGTGGCAAGTATGTAACATGCTGTGATAAAATAGGCAAAACACTGCACTACTTTACAGAAAAGTAAATGCAGAGCTTCTCTGAACCTTCCAACACTGAAATTGGATAGACTAGAATGGCCCTTGTCTGCACTACCGATCACTCTTTCTCTCCAAAGCT
>NW_011185391.1:0-470 GCF_000146605.3 Meleagris gallopavo | reverse complement strand
TGGAGCTGGTCCAGCGTGAACCAGGGCCCAGGTTAATGATCTAGCAGTACAGATGACTGAGTTTCATTACTCTAGAAGACTTAGAATCAGATACCACCTATAGCACTAATCTGATGGAAGTCATGAGCAAGAATTAACTGAAGGAGAAAATGGAGCTTTCAAGTATTTACTGCAAAGGTACATTAATTGGACTGTACTTCTGTCTGTATGAGAGGCAAAAAACAGATTCATGCTCCAGAAAGTAACTGCAGTTCAGCAGAGCACTGCTTGGAAGGGCAGATTCAGGACTGTGAGGATGGGAACTACACTCTTTTATCTGTTCCTACTGCAAGGCAATGGTGTGCTGAGTGCTGGGGTGAAGGCTGAGCAGGGAGTCAAGAGCAAACCTATTTACAAACAGACCAGATTACAACACAAGTGCCTAACTTACATAAGCATTTTGTCATCCTGGAGCAAAAAATCCAGCTAGA
>NW_011185390.1:0-655 GCF_000146605.3 Meleagris gallopavo | reverse complement strand
GCCAGATAATACGGCAACACAGCCGTCTCTCTCACAGAAGAGAAAAGTTGTCTTGCTTGCCCCTTCCTCTGCAATAACATACAAGCCTTAGAGAAGGAGTTGAACTCCATGGTTCTTAGGGGTCCCTTCCGACTTGGGATACTCAATGGTTCTACAAATAAAGAAAAATTAGAATGCACACACATGCACGCATAAGGAAAATAAAGAATTAACAACAACAAGCACAAGGAAAATGGAGAAGTGTCCATTACCAAAAGGCAAGCCCAAGAAAAGCACAGAGACAATGACTATCAGTTCTGCACTCAGTCTACACCTCTGTCCTAAATCAAGATCAGGTCAAAGTTTTCAAAGCAGAGACACTTCAGATAAGACTGCTAACAAAGATGCTTAAGCTTTAGATGTGCTGGTAACTATGACTCCAAATGGTGAAAAAAATCACTACAGGGCCTGGGCATGGGAGATGGGTTTCCTGTAGATCTTTTTGGACAGTTCTCTGACGTCTCAAACGTGCACCATACATTTGTGCTGTCATGAAATCTGCTCCCAGTAATTTATATAAACGTTTCATACATTTTCAGCTCATTAAAGTACTGCCCTGGAAGACAGTCGGTGACATCCCCAGGTTAACATAAGCTGGGTAATGCAAACTCTCTCT
>NW_011185389.1:0-609 GCF_000146605.3 Meleagris gallopavo | reverse complement strand
ATCAGGCCCTAGGGTATGAAGTCAGATACTCAGGAAATAAAATGTGCAGAATTACTTTCTGCTTAGAGGAAGTTTGTTTTTTTGCAGCTTCTGATTTTTTTTATCCAGTCCATTCCTCCTAATTCACCCTGTCCTCATGTCACACCTCATTTCCCCTGGGCTCCCTGGGGGTGATGAGGCAGGGACAATCCACCAGGACTTAAGTCCTTACTCCATTCAGGACTAGAGCAGGCTGAGGGACGTGTGGTGAAGCCCCAGCACACAGAAAAGCACACTTATTTGGGACAGAGAGGGGACAAGGCTGGGTTGGAGCATCTGCTACCCCATCAAGGGCAGCCTGGTGAGAGGTGCCAGGGTCTGGTAGAGCCCCGGGGTGGACAGGCACTGCAGAAAGGTCAGTGTATAGAGAGTGAAAAGCTGGAAGATGTTCAAAGGAGGAATTTAGAGATGCTGCTTGGGCAGGTGGGCATAGTGTTAGAAGAACCAAAGTGCAGATGGAATTGATACTGCCAATGGATATAAAGGAAAATGAGAGGAGCTTCTGCTGCTATGTTGACAGTTAAAGGTTGACCAAGCAATATATGGGACCACTGATGAATGGAGCAGGTG
>NW_011185388.1:0-469 GCF_000146605.3 Meleagris gallopavo | reverse complement strand
AACGAGATCAATCTACACCCGTGACAGGGGGCGGTAGACCCCTGCCCTCCCCTTCCCAGCCCACAAAATGGGAAGGAAGGGAGGAAAACAAAAAACAAGCGGCAACAATCTATGGAGGAAAACTTATTTTACTAATTATGATATCGGAATGCAAGATAACACAATATAATACAATCTGATTGAAATTGAGACTAATAAATACAAATAAAACAGGAGAGAGAGAGAGTTCCCGATACCGATTCAAACCTGAAAAGCTTGGAACGGCCAGGAAAGCACCCTCCAGCACCCACTGCCAGGCAGTAAGAGACCGCCCCACCCGGAAGGGTCAGATCCCATGACTTCTGTAACGTATAGGGATAGGTGCCTGGAATTGGAGCATTAACACTTTAACTCCCAGTATACTACATGATGTATTGATGCGGAATACTGAGAACCAAACCAAAACAACAAAAAAAATATAAAACCATGA
>NW_011185387.1:0-634 GCF_000146605.3 Meleagris gallopavo | reverse complement strand
CTGGAATTGGAGCATTAACACTTTAACTCCTAGTATACTACATGATGTATTGATGCGGAATACTGAGAACCAAACCAAAACAACAAAAAAAATATAAAACCATGACACCCGAAAGTCGCTTTCAGCCGTCAGCAGCGGCCCGTTCTCGTGTTTCTCGCTTGCCGAGAACGGGCCACTTCAGCCGGCTGCTTTTCTCCGATGTGTGAGTGGGTCCCTATCCGCACATCGGAAAGGAGCGGTTTGCACTTCGCCTTGGCTACATGCAGAATGCACTACTCCTAGCTCTGAATACTATATCTCTGCGTTTATTTTGAGCGACAGTTAATTCTAGTGAGGTTTTCCACTGCTACACATCTGCATTCAGAGAGGAAAAGAGTGGAAGGGAAAACCCGCTCTAACAAGGCAACTGCAAGTTTGAGGAGCGACAGATGTAGTGCTCTCAGGGGAGAGCGTTTCAGAAAGTGGGGAGTGGATCCTTTCAGGACTGCGGAGAAAACCCCCCACTCGCAGGTAGTGCAGGAGGCTGAATTCGCAGTTGTCGGCATCGGAATTGCACTCCTTCGCTCTCACACGCAGAAAGCAGCATTCGCGCTGAACCGCTCCGGAGACTATGCCGTAGCTGGCCGAGAAATCG
>NW_011185386.1:0-661 GCF_000146605.3 Meleagris gallopavo | reverse complement strand
CTGAACATATTGATTTGCATTCTTTTTTAAGAGCATTTGAATAACAGTGATTCTTACAGCAAACATTACAATTTCAGTGAAAACAGCACTTTCTATCAAAATATTTTTTTATGATAAATTTACCCTTCTTTATACATGTGCAATAATTATACACCATTTTCCCCATTATGGAAGGTAGTATTGAAACACTGAATCCAACATTTATCTCATTTTATTGCAGGAGGGGGAAATATCTTCTTCATACCTGTGAAGAAGATATGGCCATGAAGAGTGTGGCAGTCATTCATAACAGGCTCCCACAAAAGCTTCTCAAACAGCTCTCTCATAACTTCATGCCAGACAGTTGCTTTATCAAGATTCTCCCTGAGCCCAGACAGCCAGATCCCAAGGCAAGTATAGAATGAAGCCAGGGCAGTAAAAGCTTCTTCCATTTCCAATACCACTGGTAGACAGCCTTTTCCTTTCTTTTAGATACCAAATTCTCATTGCCCTCTTTTCATTGCAACCTTTTAGTCTTTTCCATTTTACTTCTAAAGTTGTGTCTACCTGTATGCAGTTCAACCTTCTAAAAATCCTCTTAATTTTCATTCATTTTACAAAGTGAAAGAACATTATTTCTATGCGAGCAGGAGATGGGAGAGTATAAGGCTGTTCCGTGATG
>NW_011185385.1:0-579 GCF_000146605.3 Meleagris gallopavo | reverse complement strand
ATGGAGTCTCAGCTTCGCCCCTGTAGGAAGTGTCTTCATCTTGGATGCTGGAGAACTAAAGTTTTTCAAGATGTGACTCTGATGTGACCCAAGCCAAGCTCTGTAAGCAGCCTTAATGGTGTGATGGGAACTACATACAGGGCACAGGATGCTGTGTACTTCAGATGGTGCAGGCTTGGACTGCTATCAAGGAGCTGAGCCTTCTGCAGAGATTAATGAGGTGCGGAGGGGGAGCTGCTCTTCCAAAACAGGAGAAGAAAAGCACACAGTATGAAGACTGTGTCTCTTACTGCTGAAGCTGTTAAAGAGCTGCCAGCAGGGAGAACTCACCTCTGAAAGCACCATAGAAAGGAATATTGCCAACCTGAGAGGCTGTAAGTAATGCCACAAACCCTTGCAGGTGGCATGACCACAGAACAGGCTCTGCAAGGCATCCCCCAGATCCCAGTGAGCCCCAATGGCACTTCCAAAGCCTTCCTGCCCCAGGAGAGATGAGGGCTGCACCCCAGGTGCTGGGGAAGCACTGACATCCCCGGGCATGCATGTGAATTGCTTCGGAGGGACGACTGGAGATGGCAG
>NW_011185384.1:0-732 GCF_000146605.3 Meleagris gallopavo | reverse complement strand
TCCTCTCCAGCAGCTCATCCCCAGCCTGTATTGGTGCATGCTAATTATTCCTCCCTAGGTGTAAGACCCTACACTTGCTTGTGTTGAACCTCATCCGGTTTCTTACTGCCCAGCTCTCCAGCCTGTCCAGGTCTCGCTGAATGGCAGCACAGCCTTCAGGCGTGTCAGCCAATCCTCCCAACTTCATATCATCAGCAAACTTGCTGATGGTGGCCACTATCCCTCATCAAGGTCATTGATGAAGATGTTGAACAAGACCGGACCCAGCACAGACCCCTGGGGGACACCACTGGTTACAGGTCTCCAGCCAGACTCTGCACCACCAACGACGACCCTCTGCGCTCTGCCACTCAGCCAGTTCTCAACCCACCTCACTGTCCACTCGTCTATCCCACACTTCCTCAGCTTTGTTATAAGGATGTCGTGGCAGACAGTATCAAATGCCTTTCTAAAATCGAGGTAGATTACATCTACCGCTCTTCCCCCATCCACCCAGCATGTGACAGCATCATAGAAGGCCACCAGGTTGGTCGAGCACGACCTCCCCTTGGTGAACCCATGCTGACTACTCCTGATAACCTCCTTTTCTCCCAGTTGTCTGGAGATGGTATCCAGCACAAGCTGTTCCATCACCTTTCCAGGGACGGAGGTGAGGCTGACAGGCCTATAATTACCCGGATCTTCCTTCTTGCCCTTTTTGAAGACCGGAGTGACATTTGGCTATCCTCCAGT
>NW_011185383.1:0-779 GCF_000146605.3 Meleagris gallopavo | reverse complement strand
AAAAGGAGCATTTGTCACCTGGGCTTTCTACAAGTGACAGAGACAGCGGAAGTCAGCATCCGAAACAGCCGCAAGAGCCCTGCAAAAGAATGGTGAGAGTTACCCTGGCAGGGTTCTTTGGAAACCTCGGGTCTCTGTAAGCTCCTAAGCTGTGTCGGAGCTCCTCCCGCGGTGCTGACTCAGCTCTCCCTGTCTCTTGTGTAGGAGAGCTAGACTTCAGCTCCTTCCTGTTTCCTGCCCATGCGCTCTCTGCTTTGCCCGTGGCCCGGTGAGGTTTTGTTCCTCGCACCCAGCTTGGCACGTGTGGATAAGGGCCTCTGTTTACGCACGTTCATTTTCTGCTGGTGGTGTCAGGCTGAGTGACGGCTCACAGCTGAGCTGGTGGTTAGCGAGACGCACGATGATAGCTGCAGGTACAGTTCTCTGTGTCACTGATGCACGAGCTTTGTGGCGGCCACGAGCCACAGAAACAGGGAGTTTGTGTTTCATTTCTGCGTTTGCTGGCATTGCCCCGCGGCCCTGTTGTGGTTGAAGCCGGCGGGTGGCTCAGCACCGCACAGTCCTTCGCTCACTGCCCTCTTCGCCGTGGGATGGGGAGAGAGTTGGGTGGAAAAAGTAGAACTCGTGTGTTGAGATAAAACCGTTTACTGAGGTAGAGGAAAAGATAGTAGTTATGAATATATAAATAACAAACGATGAGTACGTGACAAGTGATGTACAAGCAGCGGCTCACCACCCGCCAACCGATGTCCAGCCAGCCCCCAGGCAGTAGAAGAGAG
>NW_011185382.1:0-405 GCF_000146605.3 Meleagris gallopavo | reverse complement strand
CTCGAAATACCCTTTTGAGTGCTATGCTGTTTGTTGTCCTAGCTAAGTGCTTCGAATTCCCTTCCAGATGTTTTCACAAGCTTCTTCCCCTAGGAGGTGCTCTGAGACAATTTCCTGCTGATAAACTGGCAAGCCTCAGGTTTGTCCCTTCAATCTCTGTTTAAACTACACCAGGACAGCATGTTAGCTTTTTGTTGGTTGTTCTTTTTTTTCTTTGCTATAGTCTAATGAGAGACTCACCACAAATAGAATTGCTTCAGTTTGATTGTTTTGTGATCAGAACTTGGGAAGGAGGAAAGAAAAGTTTCTGGAAGGAGTGGAAGTTCCAGCCTGAACCTGCTAAAACAAAGAATAGTAAATGCACTGTTTAAGCTGTAAATCCAGGCAAATATCCTTTCAGAATTT
>NW_011185381.1:0-676 GCF_000146605.3 Meleagris gallopavo | reverse complement strand
CTGCTGTCTGCACCAGGGCAGTGTCTCCATGGCTCCAGCTGGTGCTGGAGATGGTGTGCAGATCACTTGCTCTGCGTTCCTGCAGCTGATGGGCAGCAAGGAGATTCATGATGTTGATTCAAGTAGAAGAGCTCTTGTTCTCCTCCTGTCATGGAAACTGCATGAAAAGCCCGTGGAGTTGAATGCACTAAGCCACCTGGGTGAGAATGACATGGTGTGAGGGGTAGGGATGAGATTTGACTGTGTGGCAAGCAGAGGGGTTGTGGCCTTGGGATGCTGGGAGCAGTAGGATGGTGAATGCTACTGATCATATCAGGGCCTGGAAGAAAGAACCTGTGATAAGGCAAGGCCCAGTGCCCAGTGCTTTAAATGAGAAGGGAGCAAACCTGCTTGTTGGTGTGGGAAACCTTGGCCAGCTTCCTTGTTTAGTTTTCCCACAGCCCTGTGCTTCCTGCTTGCCCTGGCTCTGGAAGTACTGAGATAGCATCGGTTGACCGTGCTGATGGGATTTGGTCCGGGGTGGGAGCAGGATGTGCTCAGCATCCCCCAGAGCTCCCGTGGGGCTGGGATCCCTATGAGGATGGGAGGAGTTGGGGCTGACCTGCGGCCCGTTTCTCAGCGAGGGTCAGATCTGGGCCGGGTGATAGATGTGGGCCGGAGGGGCACAGCGTACCTG
>NW_011185380.1:0-767 GCF_000146605.3 Meleagris gallopavo | reverse complement strand
TCTCTTTTGCATTTATTTAGCATCATTTGAAGCTGTTATTTGGGGTTAAAAATCCAACTTTAAAATACAACTACAAATGTGTGACAATCTTATGGTGTAAATTTTGTTACTTAAGATTTCATAACTTTTACGTTATATTTGGAGAATAAAAACCAAGATCAAACAGGATGCAGTATTTTAAAGTCATTTTATTTTATGTTTCCAACTATTTTTTCTTCAGTCCTTCAGAGTTGACTATCAAATTACTCCACTACCTGGTGTCGTTACAACTTCTATTTTTTTCCTTTTCTTTGTTATTATTTTTTATTATAGAGCAGAAACTGTAGAATGTATTTGTTTTGAGCAGTGTACCTAGTTACTTGAAATTTATTTCCTTAATAATGACTTCTTTAGAGAAAGTGTTATCTTTCAGCTACATATAATTTAGGGAAAAATACATATACCTGTTTAAAATCGGCTTTGTTTTGTTACTTGCATTCCAAGTTACTAACATTGTAGGTGCTGATTCAGCAAATTTTAGTTGTTAAAAAATGATAGTGCTTACATTGTCTTTAAAGAAGATTATTCAAACTTAAAGACTGTATAGGGAATGACATCCAGGAAGAAATAAATAGAAACTTCAGGGAAGTCATGTGAAGAAAAAGGGTAATTTATATGTTATTATAAAATGAAGAGTATCATATAAGCTGTTCTAAGTTGGATTCACCTGGTCAAATGTAGACAATTGTGATTTAGATTTATACAACTGAGTTAATCCTGTAGACTTT
>NW_011185379.1:0-502 GCF_000146605.3 Meleagris gallopavo | reverse complement strand
TTTGGGTCGACGCATCTGGACCTCCTGAGAGAGAGCTGCTGCTGCAAGCAGGGGATGGCAGCACAGCATTCCTGGGCCTTGATTCACGGCAGGTATTAAGGGCAGAGATCTTTGCTCCACAGAGTTGCCCGGTGGCAGAAGCAAACATTCACTACCCCGAAGTTTAAACCACAAAACGTGTAGGGAGAGTTCTGAGCTGACCGAACCGCGTGGGAAAAAAAACTTTGGGACAAAAGCATCAACAGCAGTGTCCAATTTCAGCTCTGCCAGCCAGCAGCATCTCAGCACTGCAAAACAGAGGTGTTACTGATGGGGGTCAGCCCCAAAAGGGAGACCTGCAGGGCGCTGAGGGCAGCAGGGCATAAACACAGCACACAGACGTGGCGCTGCTGCGGGACAGCAGGGGATCCACGGCTGCACTGCCAGCTCCTGCAAAAGGTCAAACGCCAGGAATATTCCTGCAGACCCAGGGCTGCTACGGGTGAGGGCACAAAGCAGATTA
>NW_011185378.1:0-524 GCF_000146605.3 Meleagris gallopavo | reverse complement strand
TAATCTGAAGTAACATATTCTGCATTTTCTCACAAACAAGATCTTCATGTCTTTAAAAAGTTAGAAAAGCACACAAAGACATTTAAGTAGGTAGCTAAAAAAAGTTTATAAAGCTCCCAAAATTTTCAGTGTCATTTTTACAGGGTAGGGCACTACTGTGGTCCACATCCAATGTTTCTGTTCAGCTTAAGACACGTTAGCCTCCACTGAAACGGAAAGCGTAGGTCAGACCTTCGGTCAACAGCCAGCAACAATTCTTAAGAGCAGGTCAGGAATGACCAAAACCAAATGCCTGCAACTTTCCAGATAGGATCTGATAAAGAATTATGGCATTATTTACCTGAACCAGTTCATTCTGGTTTAAATTTGTACTATTTTAGTGGCATCTACCGTCTCCATTAAAACGTTACCAGAACTTCCACTAACAACAGAAGCATAATAGAAGATTCTTCAACATAATTGCACTTTAAAACCTAAGGCCACTGTTACAGAGTTATATAAAATATATTAGAAGATAGTTATTT
>NW_011185377.1:0-560 GCF_000146605.3 Meleagris gallopavo | reverse complement strand
CTGCTAATTACTTTCTGGATAATAAGCTGTTCTGTAAATATTTCACTGTATACTCGCATACAGATCATCAATATAGTGCAAAACACTGTTCACTTGGAAAGCTATCCCTCTGCTGGCTATTTTTTCAGATGTATTGATAGAACAGGAAGAACACTGATAGGCATCTCTGCACTGTTGGTCCAACTGTTCTTCTGCAGTCATTCTGTAGCATTCTTACAGTACTCTCCTTTGATTACAAAGGTGCAAAGAGCAAGGCATATTTTAAGACTTTTTTTCCATGACACAGAACAGCAAACATCCTCCATTCCTGCAACAGAATGTACTTCTTGACTTAGGAGAAAGGGTTTGTGACATACAATGAAAACAGTTAACATCCATTGGGTAAAACATGAGCTATACAAAAGAAAGATGAAATACTTGAGACAGAACCACTTCTGTATTTCAAAGTCCCGTGTGAATAACATTGCTTACATGAGGTATTTTAAGCATTCACAGGCAAGGAATACAGCATCAGAACATTGAGAATACTAAATGTACACAGAAAAACTTCCAGAGAAATG
>NW_011185376.1:0-332 GCF_000146605.3 Meleagris gallopavo | reverse complement strand
TGCCACTAGAGCAGAAAATTCTGTAAAGAAATATTAAGATAAAGGACGTTATTTTTAGCCTTTATATTATCATATTGCTACTCTTTGTATGATCTACAGCAAACATGAAAAAAAATATTAAGGCAGAATATCCCAAAAGAAATGAACCACTACTTTCTCATCAATAGCCGTGTTTGTGCAGTTAAGACCACCAATCTGGATGCTTCTCTCCGGACATTTAAGCCCTCAGCCAGTGCATGGTTATACTTTCAAAATAGAATGCCTTGTGTTGTCTATACGACTTCATGACTGAAAGTAAGGATTGTGCCAGCAAACTGGTATAATTTTGCAAG
>NW_011185375.1:0-385 GCF_000146605.3 Meleagris gallopavo | reverse complement strand
TCCATGTTAATTACTCACCATCTTTTTTCCTGTCTTTCACATGCTTTAAAATATTTTACAGTTTACTCCATCTCGATGTACGCAGCCAGTTCCAGCCAATCTGCAGTTCCTCCTTCTTTCTCTTACTGAAAAAAGGAGTGATATTTTCTTTCTTCCAGACCTCTGAAAGTTTCTTCCAGACTATCCAGTCACCACAACCTTTCTAAGGTGGCCAAGAATGGTCCTGCAATGGCATCAGCCATTGCATCGTTTCTTTGGATAACCCCGTGCAAACAAACCTGCTTACATCTGCCCCTCTTAGTTCTTTATCCTCCTCTGGGATCTCCCACTGTGCTCTCATTCTCTGCCCGGCAGGATGCTAAAAATCTTTGTGGCAGCAGAAATA
>NW_011185374.1:0-375 GCF_000146605.3 Meleagris gallopavo | reverse complement strand
TTTCTGTTGTCACGTTATTAGTGGGATTTACAAGGTACAGCTTCCTGGCAGCCTTCAGATTTAAGAATACTATTGTAAAAAATCCATACCTAGGGAGGAGCAACTGCCAATGAACTACAGATTCCAGCTTATGCTGGCTTCAATCTGATGTTGCCATCATCATTGCTGTCTGCTACTGCAGAGTGGCTTGTGGTTTCTTGTCAGTTTTCAGACAGAAATAAGGCTTGTGCAGCCACACTGTCACTACCTTTTCAGGTAACACAGAAATGTTACAGATAGAATTGCATCTAAAAACTTGGATCCCACACATTTATTGAGATCTGGTGAACAGATACTGCTCTATCGCGGTGAAATTCTGCTTTTACTCTTTTTGAT
>NW_011185373.1:0-737 GCF_000146605.3 Meleagris gallopavo | reverse complement strand
TATAAAAATTCACTGTAGCATACTTATTTTACTCCTTCTTAAAACAGTTGTGCAATAGTCAGCAAAGAATTTATTCAGAGACCTTCCCAGTTATGAATTTTCCAAAGGAAATTCATTTTCCAGGGTTGCTTTAAAAATATATTGCATTCCAAGCAGTTGGAAGAGCATTTTCCTTTGAACTGACTTCCCTCTTTGTTCTCCAGTAAGCAGCTCACTCACACAGAGTATTTCCAGGGATCACTACTCACAGGCGAGATCTCAGCAACAGCACAGAACCCATCACTGAATGTGTGATATTGGGTCCGTTCCTCAGCAGACTGATCCAACTTCCACAAACATGTCATTAAAAGCCAGCTACTTCCAACCCCCCTTCAAGCAGTCTGCACATAGAGGGAACATTAATCTTGAAGGTTGCCCGTTTTATTCTCTGGGAACAATTGAACAATTCCTATTTGCAGTAACACTGAAATGACTACAGAAAGATATGAACGTAGCTTAGGTAATTACTCAAGTGCTGTGACTTTTTTCCCTCTTTCTACAGCCAATTCTCAAGCCTCCTTAGCTGATGAGAATGCAGTTGGCTCTTGGGATTTAGAATTATATCATATGCTAAATTCAGCTAAGGATGCTTTAAAAATGCCTTAGCTGCTGGACTAGAACATCACATAAACCACATGCCAACTCTGAACCACTGTTCAACCCTTAAACAGCCCTTTTTCTAACCATGATAACTGACT
>NW_011185372.1:0-1155 GCF_000146605.3 Meleagris gallopavo | reverse complement strand
CACCAAATGAGTACTGCATAAGTACTGCAACCCCACTTATGCAATCAAGTTCTAAGAACTTAAACCAGAAGGGCTGATCTAGGCACCCATGGTCATGAAATGGCTTTGAAAAAAGGTGCCTTTCCTATTTCGCAGTGCTACTGAAATGGCACAGTGTGCATCTCATCTCGCACGTATGCAAGCAGCACCAGCAATTTCTGACAGAGTTAGGTGCTTCTGTTGGGAGCCTCATTACCATTTCCCAGGATCTACCTGCAATTATTTCTTCAGTCTCATCATTAAATATACAGCTTACACTATTCAGTGTATCTCATATGCGCGGTATAAATGCCACTTAAAAATCACATCAAGGGTGTGGGATGAGACTTTCAAGGTGAGATTGAGAACTCTAATGGAAGTCGAAAAAGAATTTAATCAGTCACAACAAACCTGTCAAACTTTCTATTTCACTGTCTGCCAAGTGCAAATATGCATAATAATCATTGCTTAGTAGATGATCTCTAACATACATTAAAAACCAACTTACTTAGTAGATGATCTCTAACATACATTAAAAACACACTTAAGGTACAGTTAGTAGAGGATATGCCTCTGAAGGCTTATCCTTATGTGGCTGTTGGAATACTCCCATGAAGGACTCTTGTTGCTTTCAATTCTCTATTTATTCATAATGTACTGAAACAAGAAAGACTCATTTCAACTTCCAGATCCATTACTTCAGGCAAGCAGAATCAGTTTAGTTCATGTTTCTTTCCCCTGTACTTAATTAAAACTCCACAGCAAAGGGAAATGTTTTCTCTGCAATATTAATCTTGTTTTTCTCCTTCTTTTTAAATGGGAATAAACATAACAAAGCATATCATTAACTAAATTCTGAAGTTAAACCCTGTGCCTGCATGGGATCTCGCTGGCAAGCTGCACTTGATGTTCATTTTATTTTGACAGCTGTGCTTCAGCTGTGATTATACTCAGTTCTGTACCAGGAGCTGCTGTCTGCCATGCTATGAGCTCTTCATAATCAAGACTCTTAACATCAGACTCAGTAGCTAAATATTTTCAGAGAGATGGACTGAGAGCATTAAACCACACACAGGATCTAAAACACGGAGATAGCTGTAGCATTAAGCAGGCCCCTGGTGTTTCCTGGTGAATGAC
>NW_011185371.1:0-665 GCF_000146605.3 Meleagris gallopavo | reverse complement strand
AAATAGAAATGCTTTTGAAGGAACGTAACAAGTTAGAGTTTTCAGATATTAATTTTTTGTTGCACTTTTAACAAAATGTGAAAAGCTCTCTGTCCTCCTGCAAAGCATGTGTATCTATTTAGTCCTTAGCAGACTGTTGCTAAAACTAGTCCTTAGTAATCGTACTCCTTTAAACTACATTTTTTTTTTCCTAGAATCTGTCTCACAACTCTTTAAAGTTTCCGCAATGGTGATACTAAATTGAGGTAAATATAGCTCTTTAGAGAGTTGGTATTTAGAGTACAAAAAATTCCTCACTTTAATAATACATACTGAGCAGCATTCAACTTAACAGTTGCTGGTATAGGTGAATAAAAACAGGAGCTGGTAGCTCAGTTGGAGTAAATTAGTGCAATATTGTTTCGGTCACCAGAGCTGTAGCAGTTTAGATCAGTGGAAGTTATTTATTTATTTATTTTAAATTCTGATATCCATATATTCATGTAGTAGATGGCAGTTTCATAGAATTAATTAACTAATTCACCTATATAGACCCTTTTAGAACTAGGGAGGTATGGTAATCATTTTACTGATGATCAGCTAAGGTACAAAGGGATGTTTTTTAAAGATATTTCCATTTCTAAAGTGGGAGTCTTTCAGTGGGAGTCTTGATGATTACCAAAAAA
>NW_011185370.1:0-1039 GCF_000146605.3 Meleagris gallopavo | reverse complement strand
CAAGGAAAGTTGGGGTAGGAGGATGAGGCTCAGGACCAGGGACCTCTTCCATCGGTACAAACTCCCGCTGTTGTCTTTTTGGATTAGGAATCCACGTGGGTTTTTTAATGAAGAGCAGACTCATTGCGCAGCTTGGGAATGAATTCATTCTCGCCTGGTGTTAATTGGTGTTGTTCCCTACGTGGAGCTGCAGTTGAAATGGACGCTTTGTGATCTGGTCCCCTCTGGCACGCTCAGATGAGCCCAGTTGGCCAGGCCTGGCTCTTGGTTGGTGAGCTGTGCCCAAGGTCAGAGAGTTGGCTCTTGTTGGCTTGGAGACGAGTCTTCCAGTTGCACGCTGTGTTCCTTGTGTTGTGTTGAGGTCTTGAGCTCCATCCCTAACTGAGGATGCAAGCGCTACCGCGGAAGGAAGGGTTGAGATTGGAAGTGCAGTGCAAAGGGCTGGAGCCAGCAGGAGCAGGGCAGTGATCATCCGCCTGTGCTCAGCGCCGGTGAGTCTTCACCTCGAGTTCTGCATTCAGTCCTGGGTCCCTCACTGCACGAAGGACGCTGAAATCCTGACATGTGTCCAGAGAGGAGCAGGGAAGCTGTGGGGGTCCAGAGCACCAGTCTTACGGGGAGCGGCTGAGGGAACTGGGATTATTTAGCCTGGAGAAGAGGAGGCTCAGGGAAGGCCTTCTCGCTCTCTGCAGTTGGCTGAAGAGAGGTGATGTCGAGGTGGGGTCGTCCTCTTCTCCCGTGTAAGCAGTGATAGACTGGAGGGAAGGTCTCAAGTGGCACGAGGGGAGATTCAGGTCGGATGTGAAGAAAAACGTCTCCACAGGAGCGGTCAGACGCTGGAACGGGCTGCCCAGGGAGGTGATATTGTTACTGTCCTTGCGGGTTTGTTCAAGGAGCATTGGGTGTTGTACCGAGCGACGTGGCTCAGCGGGAAATGGTGGTGGTAGGTGGGTGGTTGGACTGGATGATCTTGGAGATCTTTTCCAGCCTTGCTAATTCTACGGTTCTATGAAAGGCATGTGCTGGGCGAGTGCTTTGC
>NW_011185369.1:0-511 GCF_000146605.3 Meleagris gallopavo | reverse complement strand
TGCGGGCGTTCAGAGGCCTGCGGGAAACGCCTTAGCAAAAAGAAAAGGTCACCTTTTGGAGACATCCCATCCGGCATGGCTCACGTGGTGCTGCTGAGACACGAGTGTGTGTTTTCTCCTGTAAACCAGGAAGCCCTTCTGATTCTTGATTGTATTTGGTGTGGCTTCTGACTTGTTTTCCTCGTTCTCAACCCCCTCTGCTCTGCCCATTTTTGTGTCCTTCTCTCCAGCCGTGAATTTGAGTCTGAGCAGGTTCCTGAGCTGACCGTCCGCGACACTCACAGCGTGAGCTCCCTCTGCAAGATGTACTTCAGGGAGCTCCCGAACCCTCTGCTGACCGACCAGCTGTACGACGAGTTCTCGGTAAGCACAAGGCAACGTCTTTCCTCACCTCTTCCCTGGGCCTCTTGAGACATGGCTGCAGCAGTGCCCCAGCTCTGAGGCCCTTTTTCTGTTACGCCCCCATCAGGCTTACTCGCGTGTCTTTGCCATCCTGCATCACGCTGATGCC
>NW_011185368.1:0-547 GCF_000146605.3 Meleagris gallopavo | reverse complement strand
CTATTTATAGAAC
Organism: Meleagris gallopavo; assembly: GCF_000146605.3. Classification (NCBI taxonomy): domain Eukaryota; kingdom Metazoa; phylum Chordata; class Aves; order Galliformes; family Phasianidae; genus Meleagris; species Meleagris gallopavo. Next base: position 534 of record NW_011185368.1, on the reverse strand, counting down.
TGGACTGGGATTATAGCCAAGTGTACTTGGAGATGAATGCCCACTGCGAGGAGCTGAGCTGCCCAAGCAGGCTGTAAAGCGGCCCGGTGCTTGGACTCCTTGGCCTCGGTGGCACCAGCTGCGTGCCGCTTTGCTCCCCAGAGGCCTCTTGGGAGGCCTAAAATCTGTCTCGGTGCTGCCCAACAGTGCACTGTCCCCATGGTTCCCGACCCTGCGGCAGGTTTCTAGCCCGATTTGTGTCTCAGTCCCTTTCTGCACTATTCCAGGGTGCTGTCGGTGCCGCTACAGATGAGGAGCGGCTGGTCAGAATGCAGGACGTCATCCAGCAGCTGCCCGCTCCTCACTACAGGTGAGTGCTGCCCTCAGCCTGCTGAGCTCAGCCCTGCTGCACTTCAGAGGGCAACGGTGCCATTCCAGGCCTTGTCTCCCGCTAGCAACACGATGCCTGTGTGTGCTGAAGCGGTTGGAGGCTACACGGGGTGAATTTACTGGGTCAGTTCCTGGGCACGGCGGCACGCTTGGTGCAGCTGATGG
>NW_011185367.1:0-356 GCF_000146605.3 Meleagris gallopavo | reverse complement strand
AATGGTGAGGTGCAGCACGGAGAGATGAGGATGAGGGGATGCTTTAATCGAACCACATCTGTGCTGCACTGTGCCAAGGGAGGCAGCGGGCTTAATGGGTAAACAGGGCTCTGTCAGCAGCATACCTGGGTCTCCCATCAATCTTTCCACCTCTGTAAAAATAAACATCCAAGCAAATATTGTCTTGCTGGTCAGAGCACAGGGCTGTCTGGGCGCGTTTCTCACGCCTGTGTTGTGTTTGTTGAGGTTATGTCATGGTGCTGTCAGAGAAAGCTCTCACAGAAAAAGATGGGAGCACTTCAGATAAGGCTGGATCAATGCATGCACATCCTGAGAGAGGCTATCAGCCGCTGGGG
>NW_011185366.1:0-531 GCF_000146605.3 Meleagris gallopavo | reverse complement strand
AGCTAATGAGCCATTCTGTGCCATTCAGTTCATTGTGTGCCATGCTAACACCGCAGTGCATTCCCCCTTGAACATGGAGAAAGCTCCTTCCAAGAGTGTCTTGTGCTCCCTGCTTTGCTCCAACTACCAAGGCTTTTGTGGCTTGGAGTCTGCTTCTGAGGTCAAAACTCAGCTGGAACACTTTCCTTTTTGCCTTATGCAAAGGCAACGTTTCAGAAATGTTAAGACCTTTTAATAAAAAGGTTTTTTGTTTTTTTTTTAATTCCCATTGTAGCAAGAACTTGGACTAGACCACTCCAGTAGTCCATTCCAACCTTGGGATTACCTATAGCACAGTATACATGTACAAAACACACACATTACCTATAAGCATACAGTGAAAGTTGGATTATCTATGCAATTTCAGCATAGACATCATGTTTTCATTGCAGCTATTGTTTCAGCTCATCCAAATCGTAGAATGATAGAATGGCCTGGGTTGCAAAGGAGCACAGTTCTCACCCAGTTCCAACCCCCTGCTGTGTGCAGGTC
>NW_011185365.1:0-393 GCF_000146605.3 Meleagris gallopavo | reverse complement strand
CTTTTATGGAAATCCCTGCAGCTTCTAATTTCAAATAAGAGACTCATCAATTGCAATGAGAGAAAAGGAGGATTACTTCTCCGTAGTGAGACTAATTCCGAATTTGCAAATCAAGTATCAGCACCTTTGTATTCTGCTAATCATCATATATTTAAAATTAAATCTCCTCCACAGGATGAAAGCCTTTTGCAGCTTTAGAACTGCATCTTGAGCATTAACTGGGCAAATGGGATCAAGAAAAAAAACAAAACAGATGAAAGCTATGGAGCATTAATTCCTGTGAAATCAAGTAGTGATGGCTGAGATGCTCAGCCACTGCAGCACGGATTCATGCTGCAAGCAGAGCCCAGGTGGGATGTGGAGCTAACATGCACCACCGAGGAAAGCTAAAAA
>NW_011185364.1:0-1080 GCF_000146605.3 Meleagris gallopavo | reverse complement strand
ACTGATGAGCAAGAGACGTGCCCCCTGGCTTGTCCTGCTTCGCCCTGGCGGGAAGGAGGCAGCATCTCAGAGGTGGCAGGTTAGCCCACGGCAGCCAGGCACAGCCCCAAGTGCTGCCTGCCAGTCACCGTGCCGGAGCGAGCCCTCACCAGGGCACAGAGCTCATCAGTGCCAGAGGCAGGCTCCTCCGGGCAATGGGGCCAGGAACAAAGCCCGAGTCCGGTCCCTCGACCTCCAGTCACTGCCATTGTGGGTGGTGTGCAGGCAGCACCTGCTTACCTCCTTGCTAAGGAGAAGAGCCTGTGGCCTGGTGCAGGTTGCAGTCATCAGGCCTCGGGGGAAGGGCCCAGATGGTCTTGCGTGTGCCCTACCTACATCCCTTGCCACCGGGGCATGTTGCACCCCAAGCTCTCTAAGTCCCCAAGACCCATGCTGGTGCGTGTGGTCCCAGTGCCGAGGAGGGGAGAGGTGGGAAGGGATGGAACAGGGCGAGCGGGACTGCAGCAGGGCTGCTGCTGAATGCACGTCACTCTCTCTGTGTGCCAGGCAAGTTTCTGTCGGGGTCAGCAGCGGGACGGCGTTCTGCGGCCTCACTGGTCATCCCGAGAGGTTTGAACACACAGGTAGGGCTCCTTTGTCTTAGGAATGTGAGGCTGGCATGGGTCTGCTTCAGCCCGTCGGTCTGGACAAGGCGGATGGGCTGAGGCAAGGGCACACTGCAGCACGTTGGGGCCTTGGGGCAGGAGGATGGGCTCAGAGACACGTGGTTCCCTTTGGGTCCTCTTAGCCTGCAGTTGGGATGGCTTGTGCCCGGGAGGGGAGGTTGCCCTTGGCCTTGAAGGTTTCCCAACTGCGCTGACGTATGCTCTTTCTCTGTGGCAGTCCTTGGCTTTAAGGTGAATTTGGCTGCTCGCATGATGATGGCCTACCCAGGGATGGTGTCCTGTGATGCAGAGACGTATGCAGCCTCTCGCCTGCCCAGCTACTGCTTCAAAGAGTTGCCACGGAGAGACATGAAAGGTGTTAACAATCCCGTCACCATCTATCAATACATGGGGATCACCAAGCAGTAAGTGTTCT
>NW_011185363.1:0-375 GCF_000146605.3 Meleagris gallopavo | reverse complement strand
ATTAAAACACAAGTGTCATGCTTCTAGCTGCTCTCTTTTTCAGTGATCACTATTTTCATACCACCAGCACAAGCATTTAATCCAAACTATCTATTAACTTTGCATCTTTAATGTAAAGAAGTTTCTTTAAAAAAAAAGAAAAAAAAAAAAACTGGTTATTGGCATTTTAAGACCCTGGTAGTAATAAGAGGTAGGGAAGAAAATACAACATAATCGACCTATAGTTTTTTAGTCTAAAACAGCCTCAGAACTACTAATCTGCTTCCACCCAAGCTATGATGAAAGTTCGACAAGAACTTTCCGTCCATGCAGCCTGTTAACATTTCAGCTTCAGAAGAGAAGCAGTAGTTTTTAGTGTAAACTTCAAGCAAAACT
>NW_011185362.1:0-930 GCF_000146605.3 Meleagris gallopavo | reverse complement strand
CCCTCTTCCCTGCCTCTTCCCTTCCTTTCATCTTCCTCTCCCCTTCCTTCCTCCTTTTCCTTTTCCTTTTCCTCTTTCCAAAATGCTGTACTGTCAAACAAGACAGTTAAGAAGGAAAATTTTCTTGATAATTCTATACAATATGCCTCTGGCATGGGATCCTGACAGGGTGTTTTCCTTTCTGTTTCACATGTTAGCATCTAGCTGTAAAAAAAGAATACAAAGTGTTTTCCCTCACTGGTGGAATGCATTTGTAGTTAGATGTTGCCAGTGTCTCATAACTTGTGTAATGCAGTGGGATTTCTTAATTTCTTGATTCTTCCATTAAAAATACGTGGGATAGTTATCAGTAAACATATAGTATCATAAAGTTAAACATTAAAAGCTATAAATATGTAGACAGAATTATCTGCTTCACTTCAATGCTCCCTTGTTTTACACATCTATGTATTGCTGTCTTTAAGATCATGTTCCCAGTGAGACTCATTTTCCTTTTACTGTGCGTGCTGGAAAGCAAATGAAGGTTCTTATGGAGTGAAGCAGTTCTGGGGTCCAGAACGTGCTTGCTTATTTTTTGCTGTGTAATACACATCCTACTTGGTTTTCTAATAAATGTAATTTCTCTCAATTTTGTTTCAGCATTTGTCATGGTTTCATGATTTTTCATTATCTGTATTCCACATCATAACATCATGCAATGTACTGGGGTTTGACTGCTGATGCTCAAGTTCCGGGTGCCTGTCCAGCGGAGAAGAGCAGCTACGTTCCCAGGGGCTTTGCGGTCAGCGAGGAGATATAACTCCCGGCCAAGGTCACCTGATGCTCTCTTCTCTGCCTGCGCTGCTTCGCTTGCGCTTCTCTGCCTGCGCTGCTTCGCTTGCGCTTCTCTGCCTGCGCTGCTTCGCTTGCGCTTCTCTGCCTGCGCTGCTT
>NW_011185361.1:0-644 GCF_000146605.3 Meleagris gallopavo | reverse complement strand
ACGCTGCTGGAGGTGATGTGGTCGTCCTGGAGCAGTCCATGTGAAATGCCCTTGGCTGCTGAGGACAGTGCTTGCTGGAGAAAGAAGAGACTGCTGAGCACTGGTGAAAATTGGAAGAATTCCTCTCCTTTGCTGCTTTTAGTGGAGTTTGTGTGGGGTGAGTTGTTGGGTCCCTCCAGGTGGCAGAACAGAAGAAGCCCCTTGCAGCAGTTGCTGTGTGACAGAACCTTTCCTTCCTGTTCCTAAACTTCCAGTTGCTGGAGAGGAGATTGATTTTTTTTTTTGGTTTGAACGTGTGAAGTGTATTCTGTGTCACTGAGGAGGAGTTCTCTTCCTCATTTGAAGGAATTTAGGGCCCTCACTTGATGTTTTCACACAAACATTGAAGACTGAGCGTAGTGCAGTCTTCTCTGACAGTATTATTGATTTGTGGTGCTTTGTTGAAGAACAAAACAGCTTTTTCGTTGGCCACCGTGGTTTTCAAATATCTCCTGTTTCTTTGGAGGAATGAACTGTAGCTGGCTGTACAAACAGATAGCCACAGCTGCATTGCTCTGCCTGAAGGCTGCGAGCTGGTGTTTGGGAGGTTGCTACAAATGCAAGGAGTTGTTGATGCCTTATGGGAAGGTGCTCATAGCAGCATT
>NW_011185360.1:0-925 GCF_000146605.3 Meleagris gallopavo | reverse complement strand
CTCACACCAATCAAGGATGCAGTTGCTGCATGTGAACCTCACATTACTCTGGCAGAGTAATTAAAATCATTATTTTACACCTTGACACAATTGTTGTTTTTAAATGCCATGATGGAAAGAACAGAAAATAATGTATTTTCCGTCTTTAATTATCTTCACCATGCAAGAGCTTTATGCAGAAAGATATGCCACTTCTGTACTGCTTTAATAAACAGTATCTACTGTTTTTAAACTGAAAACCAGTTCTGACTTGGAAGAGTTTGTAAAGCATGTGTTTGTCAGGAAGCATATTTCAGTGTGCTGAAAATGGCTTTAGGAAACATTTATTTTCTGAACAGTTATGAGCAATGGCTTTGTAAGTACATATTAGATGTAATCTGCCTTATTTCTCTATGTCTGGTACATGGGACCATACACTCCAGCTGCTGGTGTTTCTAAATAGACTTGACTCATAAATCCATGACCTGAAGAAATCATGGCTTGAAGAATGTATTTTCAAGGGCTTCTATGTTTTTATCCAGTTCTATTTGTTAGATTCATAATTTTTTTTTTCTCTCTCCTTATGCTCTGGGTTCGTTATAGACTAAAGTTCAATTTATGATGGCATAATTTTATTTTTATCAATAGCAGGAAATAACTTTGAAAAACTAAGTGTTTTATTTAGTATGTGCATTTTGCAGCAGAGTAGAAATTAGGACATGGTCAACACATTGCTGTAACTTCTGGAATCAAATGGAGATATAGACTCTACCCTTTCTTTTTCTGCCCTCGAGACATCTAGAGCAGGAAGAGGGAAGGAAAAAAGGAGCACAGCTGCTCTTGCAGAGGATGTCAGCATTTGAATACTTGTCTTCTCTCAGATATGAGCTCTTCAGTTACACTAGGACCTCTGTGTTGAAGAAGATCTGGCCTAAGGCAACTGAAA
>NW_011185359.1:0-456 GCF_000146605.3 Meleagris gallopavo | reverse complement strand
TCCATGTTTAGGTGTGTGAGCTTACAGCTGTCTAAATGCTAATCAGGGCAAGCAAAGGGGCCGGTAATCCCCCAGGAATGCAGGATTCAGCCCAGCCACTGATAATTGCTGCATTCCAGGTGGATTAGAAGCGTGAAACTTCATTTTACCTGTTTCTGACAAAACTCAGCAACAGGTGCCATGAAAGTAACTTGGAAAATGTTTTGATTGTGAACATTGAGGGCAGGCTCAGTGCTGGAGCAGAAGCTACAGGCTTTGGTTTGAGCAATAGGATGGTTCAGTGCCCAAAACTTCACCTCTGCTCACTGGGACATCCAAACCCCGGCTGGTATAGCCTGGCACTTTGGTGATTTTAGTGGTTAGGCAGCAGACACAGAACACAGAGGATCATTCATGCAGTGCATGCTGCCTGCAAGTACCTTGCTCTGCTCCCGAGCTCGGTCAGTCATTCTAAGG
>NW_011185358.1:0-499 GCF_000146605.3 Meleagris gallopavo | reverse complement strand
AAGAACAAGCAATAAGGAAACAGAAATTGAGTTTCCAGTCTTGTCATCCTGAACCTAGCTGATTCACAGTCCTGGCCTTTGGTTTCTGGCAGTGGTCTGCGCACATCCTACCTGTCACAGGCAAAGTTTGTGACATTTCTTGAAGAATGATTTGAGAAATGAGTTGAAATGGCATGCACAAAGTTTGGACCGTTTCACGCAGACAGCTGTCAGTCTCTACACCGTTTGCTGGCTGTCATCAGTGCTTTCTGCCACTGGATTAAGACATCACCAAAAGCAATCAGCTAGTGCGTAGAACAGAAAATATGCAATGGCTCTGCAAAGCTTGCTGGTTTATCTCCGCATATGTATGTTGTGTCTTCTTTCCCCAAGCTTTAAACAAAAGAACAAAAACACAGATACACTCTCCTTTTAGGCAACTTATAAGAAAATCATTGTTAGATACTCTAGACCAAGCACACATGATCATGTCTTTTTTTTCTTACTTATTAAGTTAAAG
>NW_011185357.1:0-887 GCF_000146605.3 Meleagris gallopavo | reverse complement strand
GAAATGCATTCCAGTTTTTTGCCCAATTCTAAAACAGACTGATGAAATTCGAAGGAATCTGAAGCTATTACACTGTTACAGCTGCCTGGTTTCTGGCTTGGAGCTGTGGACTTGAATCCATTGTTACAACATCTGAGTGCCATGATGGTGTTACACAATAATTGCTGGGTCTGGATGTCAGTAGGAGCTCAGCAATTTTATCTGATAATTGAGCAGAAAACTCTCCACAAAGTTGTATCGCTTTTCTAATTTGGAAATTGTGTTGTTTAACCCAGTCATGGTGCTGATGCTGCCTCTTCTGAACGTGATGCTAGCAATCTACAGCCACCACAAAAAAAGCCGTTTTCAAACACCTGCAGCTGTCATGCATGCAGAATTTTCAAACCTTGCAGGACTAATTTGGATAGGACCAAAGAGTTCTGCCTGCTTCCCGTTTTCCCTCTACGGAAGGCCATCTTACTTTGCCTTACAGCCAGTGAATGTATGTTACTGGCTTAGTAATCTAAAACTCATTTTTTTCCTAAATGTGCAATAATGGAAGGCTGTCATGCCATTAAGGGAACAATATATCCTCTCTGCTCTTCCACCAAGAAAACCTTCTTGACCTCCAGAAGAGCAGTGTAACACTTCCCCATGTGTGAGAACATATGCAGATTGGTCAGAGAAACAAACAGTGAACTCAAATATAGGCTCCTACCTAGTGCAGAGACTTCAGGCCTGCTCAAACACACACCTTGCTTTCTTTTTATTGCTGTCATTTCAGATAAGGCTGACTGAGAAAAGGTACTAAGCCAACATAGATAGCTTCTCCTTCCTACCTTGTTTATTTAGACTGCACGCTCTCTATGGGAAGAGACAATCTATTGTTATTTGTTTCCCATGCACGA
>NW_011185356.1:0-1257 GCF_000146605.3 Meleagris gallopavo | reverse complement strand
CCTCAAACATGAAGTAGTGCTGTGAGCAATAGGCCTGTGCCCAGCCATCCCACAGGCCGAGGCCCAGCCACTGGGAAAGACGTGGAGAGCAGCTTTTACGTGCTAACTCAACAGAAACAACCTCTACCACAACAAATGGCACAAAACCACGGTAAAAGCGTGCATTACCTGAGATACTTCTGTGTCTCTGAACGACTCTAAAGTGTTTCAATGGATCTGAATTTATTCCACAGCTCTAACTCTTCCAGTCACTAACAAATCCAGTGTAACATTCACATAAATGAAGAAATTTTAATACTTAAATTCTGTATGCATCAACTTACTCAACTTACACAGGTCTACCTTACTGTGTTTTAACCAATATACACACAAATTACTGACAATTTAAATCAGATTTTTTTTCAATCCTGTATGAAAAGCAACAAAACAGGTGGTGCGCTGCCCGCTCCATGTAAACAAGAAATAGGACAGCTGTACACTAAAGCTTTAGAGCAGGAATTTTAACAGCAAGTCTCACCCCTGAGGCTAATTAGCTGCTGTACCTGACTGAAGAAGTCTCCAGTGACCCCACCACTGACCCCTTCTGCCAAATAACAGCCTTTTAACTTTTCCTAAGAATTACAAACGGAACATGAGATGATTGAGAAGATACTTACATCCCTATCTTTATTTATTTTCATAATCCTTAATTTTCACCACCAAATTTGCTCAGATTTTAGGAAATCAAAATAGATGGAGAAGAAGAAGAAACAGGACAGCCTTCTGGAAGAGAAATATAGTACAGAATGCTGCTGCTAATTTTTATTACCTATGTTTTTAAACTTCACTAGCTGACAGCTGGAGCTGTTCACAGGCAAAAAGGAGCACCCACATTTTATTTTACATTGCATGCAGTTATAGGAGTACTTCACACCTGCCACTTTGCATCTGCGTAGGTATTCAGTGCTTTCTTCTGAATTAGCCCCACACAGTACACTTGCCACCAGCTTAAACGGCCTTTGGCAAAGCTCAGCAACATCAGCTATTTCTGTACAGAATAAGCCATAGGTGTTTGTGGAGCAGGAAAGCAAGACTACGTTGTATTTCATAATACTTCAGAATGCTTACAGTGCTCTGACAGCTGTTCACTGAGGCACAGCTATGAATCTCAGTTTTGCCTCTACCTATCCCATCAGCATTTGCTCTTATTATGTAGAAACATGGTAGTGATTATTCTATTATGCTTTGCATTGCTATTACCTTAGGACAATTCAGGAT
>NW_011185355.1:0-558 GCF_000146605.3 Meleagris gallopavo | reverse complement strand
AAGCCCTCCTAGAGCAGCAGGACACCAACCCAAATAGCTCCTCAAAGCAGCCGCACAGTCACTTTCCAGCAGAGGTCTAGAAGAACAGATCAGCTATTGAGCTCTGCAATAGCAACACAGGCCCTTTGGTGTCCTGTCTCCATCTACCAAAACTACAAATCACATCTGCACTTACAGATATATTTTACCACCAAATGCAAAACTGACATTTCTTTTTAACACTTATGAGAGATTAAGAAAAATAGAACTTCCACTTTTCCTGCTTTTGGGATGAAGCTTTTCAAGTCATCTCAGCTTTTTTGATAGATTTATTACTTGCAATGTGTTGGAAGGTAAAAAACGCAGTCCTGAGCCTTTGGACACTGTACCCAGGAGGATGGAAACCCTCCAAAATGATCCCAAATTTAGAAGTGACCCATGACAAGGAAGAAAATCAAAGCCCAAATGTGAACGTTGCTAAAGGGACACGAAGATAAGAACTCATCATGTACCTTGCTGAGATGGGGTTTGAGAGTCATAGTGACAGGATCTTGGTTTGGATAGAGCCAGCAGCTGAGG
>NW_011185354.1:0-916 GCF_000146605.3 Meleagris gallopavo | reverse complement strand
ATAACAACAGAGATTTTGATATTTCCATGATGCTGAGGTGTCAGAAGCCATACTCAATTTTTTTTCAATCACATTTGTACAGTTATTTCTTTTGAAAATACCATACAGTGTTTGACCTGAATAAATTTTTGTCCATGTCTAAATTGTAGATAAATCTTAGAAAACGCAGCATGGCTACATTTGGTAAGACAAGGCTTCTTAATCTGCTGTCCCCATAAAGAAAGCTATGTTAATGGAATGGGTGGTAGCAGGACATTTTTTTCCCAGCCTCTGCAGCAGTCAGCTGGTTGTTTCCTATATTTACATATTTTTTAGAAACAAAGTTTCAAGTGTTCTGCCCCAGGAATGTTCTCTAGAGCTGCATTTGTGGTTACTGGGTCAGCATATTATCTCACACAGGACAGCCCAATCCGAGCAATTGAACATTTTCTACACGAATGCAGTGATGAAGGCTAAACTCAAAGCACGCTTCCGAGCAGCATGGCACCACCTCATCACCTCCTTGGGCAGCCCATGCCACTGCCTCACCGCTCTTGCTGAGGATAATTTTTTCCTAATATCCAACCTGAAATAGCATTCATAAGACCCCTATAGTACACAAGTGCACGGGGCAGACATTTGGTGCTATACACCGCATTGATGAACCCTAAAAGTCTTCTTTATGTGCCTCTGCCACATCTGGATTAGAAATGAGAATTAGACTCTCTAGCATGACCCCACCATCTCAAATATTTTTTATCTAGGTCAGTGATCCAGCACTAACTTAAGGTAATATGAAGTGAGAATTTTTAGCTTCATGCTATAGCTTTTTTCTGAGACTGATATTTTAAAATCAAAAGTAAGGTTCAATTAAAAGAAATGTTGCTCTACAAAGATGTGATTCAGCATTTCTTTTACTGAAATGCAGAATATTCTT
>NW_011185353.1:0-496 GCF_000146605.3 Meleagris gallopavo | reverse complement strand
TGAAGGAACTGGCAGATGTGGTTGCCAAGCCACTCTCCATCGTTTTTGTAAAAGTCGTAACTGTTGAGTGAAGTTCCTGGTGACTGGAATAAGGGAAACATGGCACCCATTTAAGAAACAGTGGACAAAGTGACAGCATCAGTGGACAAAGAGAGAGCAACTGATGTCATCTACCTGGACTTGTGCAAGGCTTTTGACATTGGTCCCACACCAGAACCTTATCTCTAAGGTGAAAAGATATAGATTTAAAGAGTGAACTATTCAATGGACAAGGAATTGGTTATATGATCATAGCCAGAGGGTTGTTGTCAAAGGCTCCATGTCCAGGTGGAGGCCATTCACTAGTGGTGTCCCTCAGGGGTCAGTCTTGGAACTGGTGCTCTTCAACATCTTTAACAGTGGAATGGATAGTGGGATTGAGTGCATCTTCAGCAAGTTTGCTGATGACATGAAGTTGAGTGGTGCAGCTGGTATGGCAGAAGGAAGGATGCCATCC
>NW_011185352.1:0-619 GCF_000146605.3 Meleagris gallopavo | reverse complement strand
CCCTGTCTGTATGACTCCTTTCAAGGTTGAGTAGCTCTTTTCCTTTGTTTCTGTATCTCTGGCTGCTGCATTTGGGCTTCTCCTCACTTGCTGCACCCTAGGACTTAGCTGTTACCTTGCTATTATTGCTGTGCTTTCCATTACTTTAGAGTGTTGCACTGTTACATGTTACTTAAAATATCTGCATATAATGAACCTGCTGCTTTTGAGATAAGTAACCCCACTTACATGTCTATGGTCCTTTTTAATGCAAAAAAGTAGATTTAAAATATTCCTTTCACTAATACTTCATATAGAATACTGCATGCTTCAGCTCATAACACTTCTTGTCATCTGCTGAGTAACATCCTGCCAAAATGAGATTTCACCAATACAAAAAGAAGTCCCATAGGAATAACTCAGATTTCTCCACTCTGTCAGCGATAACTTAAACTCTAGAAAACTTACTTAATGTCTGCTGCAGGTTCTCTCTTCAAGTCAAATGATAAGCCTGCTTGATATGATGGTAAGATTTGAAAATATACTTTTTTTTAATTACCATTTTCATAATATGTAGAATGTAGTCTAAAAATGAAGATACTACCATTTTCACTCATTCATACATACATGCTTAATGGAA
>NW_011185351.1:0-412 GCF_000146605.3 Meleagris gallopavo | reverse complement strand
GGAAGCAGCTCTGCAGCTGCCAAGGTGAATGCAAGAAGGAAGGGAGGAGCTCATCCAAGCTTAGAGTGGAAGTTTCTTGCAGCCCAGAAGAGGCCTATGGTGGGGAAGGCTGTTCCCATGCAGCTAGTGGACACTACGTGAAGCAGATCTCTGTGTGCAGCCATGAAGGAGCCCATAGTGCAGCAGGTGGATAATAAACAATAAATTACATTAATATCCTTTATACTAAGTCTGTTTCTCCTGCAACAGCAACTGATGTGTGATCTCCCTATCCTTATCTCAGCCCATGAGCCTTTTTTCCATTGTATTTTCTTCTTCCTGTTATTTTGAGGCAAAACAATGAGAGCAGCATGTTGGAACTTAGCTGGCTGTCAGTGTGAAATCACAACAATACAGTAGGTGTTAATCAGCG
>NW_011185350.1:0-383 GCF_000146605.3 Meleagris gallopavo | reverse complement strand
GAGGGTCTGCAGGAGTTTTCAAGGAGCATCCTGGTTTGTGAAGGGTTGGAAGGGGCACGCTCTTAGGCATGTGGTAGCACAATGGGTTCATAACTTCCACATCACTGTGTCACCCCACAGTGATTAGTTTGTCTTCTAATGCAGGCTTCCTGGCTCAGGCCATTTCAGCCCTTACTGTGGAATCAAAGAGTTGGGAAGAGAATTCTTGCTCAATTGGTTATAGTATACACTATGTGAAGGATTCTCTTCCCAGTTATTTTTTTTTCTAAAATGCTGGCAGACTTTCCAGCATTTCCAAATGGCATAAAAAATGAGGCTTGAAGCAGTTGTTTGGGGAGGAAAAAAAAAACAAACATAAAATGGTTTTGCTTCATAGCAATTTT
>NW_011185349.1:0-1684 GCF_000146605.3 Meleagris gallopavo | reverse complement strand
TTTTGGTCTTTCAATCACTGGTCATTACAGTTCAGAAAGAAGGTGGTTCCTCTTCAGATTGCATTACTTACTGGGAGGTAATTTGGTTGTCTGTTACTAATGTGCTAATTTTTATCATTATTGTAGGTCATCAGGACAAGCAATGGAGAGACATCACTGTGAATAATTTTAAGTCAAAAATTGGATTAATGTTTTGCTGCCAACATCAGCAGGAATACTAGGGTCCATAGCATCCATGGGTTCAGGTGTCTGCTCTTTTAATGGAAGTGTCTAACTACATTTCATTCAAGCAGAACTAAGGAGAATTCCAATTTTAACTGAAGATGCATTTTTATATATAAATACTGAAAAAAAAAGAAAGAAAGAAAAAAAAAGACTCCTATTCATGTGTTCAGTCAAATCACTAATGGATATAAGAAAGGACTCAGTACTGATCCAGCAAATTTAAACAAAGATGGGCAGCTAAAATAATTGATTCTAGCCAAGATGATATAGTCTTATAAGTAGAAGAGAACAGGAATATTTGTGGCGAGGCTGAATTCTATTTCCTAGAGGGAAAGAAGGAGAGAAAAAATAAGTTCAAGGGAGTTATGGGTCTGCCAAGTCCACAGCTTTGACTTAATTTGATTTCTAGTGAAATCAATAGGAATTTTTGCTCTAGTGAAAATACTGTTAAGAAAAAAAAGTGACTTTTAAATACAGTGATGTTTTATTTTGTTAAGTTTACTGGTGTTGAAGTTTAACAGGTCTACTTTCATGAGTATTTAAACTGGAGAATACTAATTTAGAAGATGCTGTTTCAACCAATCCAGTTCAAAGTTAATAGACAACCATTACTCAAGGGTTAGACTTAGGCAGAGGTAGCAAAAGTTCAAAAGAGATTTCATCATAAGAGATTACTTAGTTTTAAAGGGATGTAGTAGGGCATGCTCTCAGAAAATAACCCTTTTTTTTTCCAAAATAAAAAACCTACTGTAAAAAATTACTTCAGAATCCATTAAAAGCAGTTCCAAAACAGTTGCCCGTTCAGTTTAGATATATATCCTAAATATACTCTGCATATACTAGCACACTGAGCAAAATCTGATTATTTTTCTTTTATTAAAGCCTAATTCCAACTCTTCCCAAGGTAGTATTAAGCTATAGACAACAATAACTGATGTTTGCAGCCATTTAAAAAAAAAAAATGCATTCTCTTCTTAAGCAGTTTTCCCATATTGCACTATATATTTTATTCTTCAGAATTAAAGAAAATATGAAATGAACATGCACTAGTAAATGCTTTTACAAACCCTGTTAAAGTATTGAATGCATACAGCTTAATATAAGTAATCCTAATTTTTTGTTGTTCTACAATGATATGTCAATTTATCTTACCCTTAATGAGAGATAAACTGTTCTAATCTATGTTCTTCATTTTCAACATCTCTAGACCAAAAAAAAAAAAAGAATTTGATACGATGAAGGTGAGTTTGCAAGGTTGTATCATTTTTAAGAATGTATTGTAGGAAATTAAATGACCTAGTTGTCTAATATTTACACTTATTTTAAACTGCCCATCTGTTTCTGTAGTTCTCCAAAGCTATTTGCATAAAATCGAAGAAAAGGAAGCACAAACTGAAGGAGAAATCAAATATGTCTTTTTTTACTGAATATTGATAGACAGATTTATCTATATTGTCTG
>NW_011185348.1:0-1362 GCF_000146605.3 Meleagris gallopavo | reverse complement strand
AAAAAAAAGATTTGATACGATGAAGGTGAGTTTGCAAGGTTGTATCATTTTTAAGAATGTATTGTAGGAAATTAAATGACCTAGTTGTCTAATATTTACACTTATTTTAAACTGCCCATCTGTTTCTGTAGTTCTCCAAAGCTATTTGCATAAAATCGAAGAAAAGGAAGCACAAACTGAAGGAGAAATCAAATATGTCTTTTTTTACTGAATATTGATAGACAGATTTATCTATATTGTCTGATGGACAGAACAGGCTACAGAGAAAATTCCACAGAGTTTTGCAAGTTGTAGAGAAGGTCATAAAACAGGAAACTGTTGTTTATAGTAGTTTATAGTATATGTATATATGTGTATATATATTTGGCTTTAGCAGAAAACACTTTCATGGAATCTGCATCGTTATATCAAAACCAAAATGTTAAATGTGTATATATATATATATATATATATGAATTTCAGTCTCAATGAACAGCAATTTTGAAGAAGTTTGCTTTGTTAGAACTTTTCTGTCCAGCTCACTTGAAATAATAATGTTCTTTTTACAGAAATATTCTGAAATTAAATGAAATTGGTTTGGGTAAGCTAACATCTTCCACATTCAAATTCGGTGTAGCAAAAAAGAAATAATTCTGGTAAAATTTCAGGTGCTCTTTGTATAGATAAGGTATCTGAGAAGCCAAGGCTCACCTGTGAATATGTGAGTTTTTACTGGATTTTATTATTATTCCAGACATCTAAATAGATACTGGAAAATCCTGACATAACACTACATATTTAATGCAATCCACATTTTGATGACAAGGACTAATATTGCATATCATCTTCTGGCTAATTCTGCTCCTTCCTTTTATGCATATCCATGACAGACATACAGGGAACTCTACACATGTTGCTGCATCCCTTTTCTTGCATTACTCATACACTTTGTCACATAAAAAATGCAGTTACATTGCTGCCCAACTATTTCCATTCCAAATTCCACCTATCTTCTCTTCCCTTGCCAAATTAAAAATATATGTAATGATTTTATGAGAATAAAAACCCAACAAAAACACAGTGTTTGAATACTAGGAGTTTAGGTTATATGAGAGTTTTCTCTTAATGGAGAAATGAAGAAGCATAAACAAACAGATGAACAAAAAAGCTTTCTCCTATGCTCACCAGGCATTAATTTGACCTTTGGTATATATTTCTGTAACTTGACCTTCATATTTTAGGCCACAACGTTTTTAATATCCCAGTCTACACAAAGCCATTAGTAACCTCATATTAAGCATGACTTTGAAGTTGTGTTGTGGTTTCAAATATTAATAGTAATAATAAGTATGCTCAGAAGGAGTGATACACTGTACAATTGTT
>NW_011185347.1:0-432 GCF_000146605.3 Meleagris gallopavo | reverse complement strand
TACTACTGTTACAGAAACTTTGGAACTGATATACTTGGTCAGTTCATTTCTGAGGTGAAGATCACCAGAACCAGAGATAATACCAAGAGGGAAGGCGTACTACCAATATCTACAACAGCAGTAAAATATTTTCAGGTTTATTCTCCTGACTTCTCTTAATGCAGCTAGTTTTATTTTTATGTTCCTTTATGTCTTGTGCTTACTTTTTGGCTGAAGTATTTCACTCAGCAGATGTTTTTACTGAGGTGGCCACCACAACAAATAGCTTTTCTAGGGTTCATCTATCTTGAGTCCAGCAGAGGCCATATGCTGTACTTAAAAGCGACCTTTGCACACATTTTCCATTGACAACACAATATTACCTGAATGCTTACATCTGGCTTGGATCAATTTCTTCACATTTGCATTAAGAGCTCTACAATAAACCTGCAT
>NW_011185346.1:0-525 GCF_000146605.3 Meleagris gallopavo | reverse complement strand
ATTTTATTTTATTTTATTTTTCTTTTTAAATGCATGAGTATGGCAGGAAACAGAAATTATAAAAATAAAAAAATTGTCCTAGACCATTCTAGAATATCATTTTTATAATTATATTATTATATTCATTTATATATTTATATTTCATCATTTATATTGATATCATTTATATCTGCTAGAATCCTAACAAAAAAGAAAAAAAAGAAGAATCTTCCTTAGTTGTACAATACTGTGCTACTGTATCAACCAGTAAGATCATTCAGTTGTATGATTTCTTTGATTTGAATCCACCAAGTTACGCCAACTTGGATCATCTACTGGAATTATATTGCTTACACGACTGTGAAGGTGCAAGTTCAACCACTGTTTCTCAATGTAACTTTTGGATTGATGAGGGAAAAATATTTTAGCAGAAAAACTGATCGTGCTTGCTAGTATTGTTCACAACTTTTCCAATCAAAGTTATTTCTTGCAGACAAATTCAGTTTTGAAAATCCATATGCACACCTGAAGGTGGGAAAAGTAGAG
>NW_011185345.1:0-515 GCF_000146605.3 Meleagris gallopavo | reverse complement strand
AAAAACCCACCTTAATAAAGCTATATTTATAGTTTCTTTCCACAGTCTTCATCCATTTATACAGCTGCAGTTCCTCTAAAAGACAGTTCAAAGAAATGCAGCTCCAGGCACCCAGTCAGAGCCTAAAAATCCATTGCTGAGTTTCCCAAGATTTCACTAATAAAATTTGTCTTCGGCAATATAAATTGAAGAAGTCAAAACAGAAACCAGCTTATAATCTACTGCAGCGGGTTTTTCAATCTGTGTCTCCTCTCCATGAAAGGGTGTTCCCCACAGCCCCTGATTGCTGTTGGAGATAAGCAAAGAAGTGGATGCTGACATCTCCCTGTCTGACCAGACCTGGGAGTGCTGCAATCTGCTTGGAGAGGTGGGCACACCATCTGTGATCAGGGCAGCCTTCTTGCTCACAGAGAAGACTACAAATCTGCAAAGAGTAGATGGAGTTGGATTACTCAACCCATCCCTCCTAATAACCAAAAGCAACATGTTTTATGCTCTGCATTGCATTGTGCTAC
>NW_011185344.1:0-571 GCF_000146605.3 Meleagris gallopavo | reverse complement strand
GATTCTCTCATGGAGAAATGAAATAGACAAAGAGACAGTACCTTACCTTGAAAAAACATACAGAGTAATGTTTGCATTTATATAGGTGAATGATAACTGCAGTTTGCTGAAATGGATATGTAGTTTTTACAACCTTAAGCGTGCTATTTTGAGAGAACTAATTATGAAAGACAAACTACTTGCCCTGGAGATCTACACATTAATATGGATAAAATGCTTTTAGTTACTACATAATTACTACACTAAAAACTCCAGTTACGTAGTTCATTTTTGTTTTAAAGCTGTGTATCTATGTGGATTATGTTTGAAAAACTATTTTTTTCATTAGGTTTGGTTTTTTTTGCTGTTGTTTTTTTGTTTGTTTTGTTTTGTTTTTCCCTCTATAAGCAATAAGGGCAGAGGGGAGATCCTGTATGTTTTTAGATCAGGTGTGGTAGCTGCTCTGCTCTCCTTACTGTGTGGATGTATTTGCAACTCAGTTTAAATAGCACAGTGGAAACCCAGATGGAGGGCTTTTCCTAAGCTTTAGATTACCTATTCTGTTGGGAACTCCACTGTTTTTTTCATGGCT
>NW_011185343.1:0-961 GCF_000146605.3 Meleagris gallopavo | reverse complement strand
CTGAGAATTTGCTCTATCCAACAGTGCTATTGTGCTCTTTGTATCTGTTGTAGATTCTGTGGAAATAAATAGGAAGCATCGCTTTTGGAGTGATCTATGTACAAGGAAGCACTCCCTATACTTGCTGACCTCTAAAAACCAGACCCCAAATCTCTAAACCTCCTTGAGAACTATTTCTAGACCTCCAAGGACCATGAGCTCTGATTCCTGAGGGACTGTAGGGGCCCAGAGGAGCAGCCCTGCAGGTCTGTCTGTCTGTCCCTGCATCCCGGAGACAGACAGTGTGCAAGAGGTGTCTTTTACACACTTCCTCTGTTAATAACTTCTCAAAATTAGTGCTCAGTGACCTTGCAGATGGAAAAAGTTGTGATGAGCCCCTGCGAGACTGTCACCAAAATATTCCAAGGGCCAGCACAGCACTGGGAGGGCACAGATAAAGTCATAGAATCACCAAGGTTGGAAAAAATCTCCAGGATCATCCATTCCAAACATCCACCCACCAACCACACAGCCTTTGGACCTCTCCTTCTGCTGGGGTGCAGATCACAGCCATGCTCATTTCATCTCATTTTCAGCAGATGCAGCTTTGGGTGAAGCAGCAAGCTCATCTCAGCTGACTGTCCCACCCATCAATGGCCATTCTGGACTCTGCTTGGTTTTGGTGATATTTTTTAGGAGGCAAACCCATTTGTCACTTTTATTATTGTTGTTAAGGTCCCTTGGACATTTTCTTGCCAATTTGAAGTTGGAGGTGGGGAGGAATTTGGGGTCACTTGTTTCCTTGCTGGAACTATCTGAGGCTTTTTGGCAAAGGTCTCTAATCTAGAATACAACATCACAGGGACAGCAGTAGGAAAGAAATAACTATGTATGTTTTTTCATACAGTAATTGAGTTTTTGTTCAGAGGATATCAGATAAAAGAAAAGAAATTTGAAATCAAAGCAATTTCCAATAGCACTT
>NW_011185342.1:0-605 GCF_000146605.3 Meleagris gallopavo | reverse complement strand
TCACAAGGCCATTAGCTGAATCCTACAGAGCCATGTTTCTAAACTTAAGTCTGGACGGACAGAAAATATGGCTACATGGGCATTCCCTTTTAAAAAAAATGTTTATATAGTTATATGGAAAGAACTATAATCAGATCTGTGTACATATCGTATTACATTGATGTTGGCCTTTTGAATACATGCAAGTTACACTCAAAGCAGACATGACAGAAGTCACAAGTCCTCTAAAACTTCCAGCACTCCTACAGCATCAAAATAGAGAGTGACATTCCTCCTAGCTAAAAGAAAAAGTGTTTATATTTAGTTTCTATGAAACCGCTAAGGTTGAAAGCACATTTATTCCCCCAAATGTGAAATAGATTTCTACCTTGAACAATCTGTTCAGAGTGTTGCTTTTCAAATCAGTAGATGTTAATATCTTTTGACAGACTGCTAAACAAGTCCTTGAGTCAGCACACAGGACTACTATTGCCTCTGACACCTGACTCCAACAACAACAGCAACCCAATTTCATCACAAGTAACTAACCCACGCCTCTGTTGACTATAGCTGACAGTGCCAGCTAGGTATATTTTCTTTGTACAGCTTAGAGGTGTCATAACATA
>NW_011185341.1:0-485 GCF_000146605.3 Meleagris gallopavo | reverse complement strand
TATTCATTTTCTTAAGCAAGTGTTACAGGAAAATTGACCGTCACAGCATTTCTGATGCAACCAGAGCGAGAAAAACAAAGCATCTGATCAGAAATTGCAACCATCCCGTCAAAACAATCAGCAATTCAATAAGGTTGTACTTCAGAGTCGCTTTTAGTAGTTAAATTATATGCTTATTTGTCCTAGTATTACTTTGTCATAGTACTGTAGGTATCCATCCAGGATACAAATTCTCCTATGAAAAAACAGGATACATTGGGAGCTAAAGAGAACTTCTTCGGAATGAACAAAAGAACAAAAAATATCTTAAACTGCACCCTTTCACATCTACTAGGTAAAACCAAAATCAATTGAAGCTGTTCTGTAGACAAAGTGAAATACAACTGATAAACAACTTGAATAACAAGCAGTTCATCAACCACAGCAGTGGAGGAAGCACAATGTTTTTCATTCACTTTAAGCAGTAAATCACTATGTAACTTTTT
>NW_011185340.1:0-496 GCF_000146605.3 Meleagris gallopavo | reverse complement strand
AATAACTTCCTTTTGTTTTCTTAAGAAGGCCTTTGTTTGTGTTTTTTTTTATCACGTCATAAAAATTTGTTGCATGTGTAAGCAATTTAATGGTTCGCTGAAAGGTTGTTATGCAACTGGATTGTGTAAAATCTTGTCCAAGCCCAGAAATGGCAGTGAAAGGGAAAGAGAGAAAAGACTAAGAAATTACATATGCTTTCTGTATACTTATATACTTGAATATGTGGTTGAATATAGCTACTCTTTTTTTACCCTGTGAGTGTGAAAGGGAAGAGAAGATTAGGTACCTCATGTTGAGAAGACAGGAAGAGATAGGTGCTCCCTATTCCCAGCAGTCATCCAGAGTCCTAATTTACCCAACAGTGAATATATAGTACTAAAAGTATTTTCCACAGGTCTGCTATGTTTTTCTGTTTCTTCCCACATTGTATAAGCATTACTTCTATGTTTCACTATCATTGAAATTCTGGTGATTTCAATAGAATAATTAATGAGA
>NW_011185339.1:0-459 GCF_000146605.3 Meleagris gallopavo | reverse complement strand
TGGTATCATGTATGCGCTTGTAATACACATATTATTAACTAGTAGTAATGGATGGGCCTTGAACAACTGAGATCTGTAAATATAACTTGCACTGCTCATTAACGATACAGCGGACTAACAACTTCGAGAAACACAGAAGAATGTAAAAAAAAAACCAAACAAAAAACAACCCAAGATGGCTAGCCATTGTGCCCAGTTAAAAATAGTAATGATTCTTCTAATTCCAAAGCAAAACTGCCAATCTGTGTATGACTATATACATAAAATAACTATTAGCTTACTGATCTTAGAACACGGATTTGAATCTTTCAAAGATAGAAAGCAACTAGACTTGGAATGAAAATGACTCTTTCACTGTAACCATCATTCAGAGTGAATGAGCTTTTCTACCAGTAGGAAAGCAGAGTAAGAATTATTCTCCAATCCTTGCGTGCACTGAGAGTCTGAATGGTTCCCATT
>NW_011185338.1:0-759 GCF_000146605.3 Meleagris gallopavo | reverse complement strand
TTTATGAGCTCATCTCTACTTAGAGATGCATATTACATCTCTATCATATCATAGTCTAAATACATGTAGGACAATAAGAAATATAATTGAATTCATGATAAGACTTTCTTTCATGTATTTTTTCCTTTTAGATATTTTGATGAGAACCTGGGGATAAAGTTATCTTACTTCAGTTGCCTTTGGAGATGATTACATACTTATGCATAAATTAAATATCTTGGTGCACTGAGAACAGGTGTTTGAACAAAGCTTCTTACTCATCTAACACAATTAAGGTTGGCCTGAACTTCTTCATCTCGCAGCATGCAGTGCAAGAGAATAAAGCACTTTGAGGAATGATAATCTTTCTCAGTGGTTAGGAAGCAGAGCTTGGGTTTACCAGAATACAGAAGTTATCTTTTGGACAAAAGAGAGTAAGAACATTATTCCACATCCTTGATTTTGTCTTCTCATAGGTTTTAGGCTTTAAAGAACTGAACCCAAACCAGTTGTAATGAAAATCAAAGTAATAGTGCATAGATACGTTCCTGAATATTATTTTGTTTGGAATAAAATATTCTCTTTTCCTCTTCTTGTCTAATTCTTTATAGTTGGTTTAATTTATATAGGAATATTACATCTCTGATTTCTGTAGCTGTGCTAACAATGATAAATGAAAGTGGGGATTTCAATAAGGCTCTGCAAACAATTCCATTATAGCTCGTCAAATACGCATATGATCTCAGCTCTAACTCCTTTTCATTTATATCTCAGTTTTCT
>NW_011185337.1:0-812 GCF_000146605.3 Meleagris gallopavo | reverse complement strand
GAAGATGGTAACCTTTCCATTTTGAGCAACTGATATAGCTTTTCTTCTGACCCATTGGACAACATTTTAAAAACTTTAATATTTGGATTCACTGCTTTCTAGCATTGCTGCTACTGGTGAAGCAGATACAAGGAAGCAAAAATCTGAAACTGTCTGAAACAGTCTTAATGCCTTTTTGAAAAATCTTTCTTGTTTGCGTTGTCTGACCCCTCCTAGAATTAAATATTTTTGTAACTATTTTTTTTCCCTGCTATAACACAATTGTCTGTGATTTAAGTGGTTTTTAAATAAGGCCATTTTACTTTTTTTTCCACACAAAGTCAGATCAATGAAACTTAGGAAAAGAGTTTCTAAATTGGCCTCTGTAACGTTAACTCCAGAGTATCTATTTTATAAATTGACCTGATATCTTACACTTTAAATGAGGAAAAGAAATAAGTGGGAGCAGATCAGGAAAGGATAATATTTTCTCAGGTGGAATGCTGTGTAGATTCTCAGGTTTACAAATGCAGTTAAGACAAAGTTGAGGAAATATTGTCCTTTAGACCAGCCTCAGTGAGATGAAAAAGACCCAAGCTCTGAACAGTGGAAAAATGAAGAAATTTCTTATAACAATGATAATTTTTCTCCCTCTCTTCTTTTTTTCCTCTCACTTGCAGCACAAGGATTGTAAGATTTCATTGCTTACTTCAGAAATTACAATTTTACCTTGTAGGATTTTCAGAAATTTGCTAGCTTAGATTATATGGAATTCAAATTATCTAACTGTAGTAACTGAGTTGCTATTTAAGGGCTTCTAGTGCTGTGTGCTT
>NW_011185336.1:0-543 GCF_000146605.3 Meleagris gallopavo | reverse complement strand
CAGCAATGAGAAATAAAATGCCACATCTGCTCCGAAGTACAGTCATCATGGTAGGCCTGGGGTTCCTCCTTCAGCACCCTAGAGGCCTGGAGGTTGTCACCTTAAGCATGTGCATCTTTATGACTTTAAAACACTGGGATGTGAGCATGGATGTTTGGTCTCTGTTGAAGGCTCTTGGCTCTTCTGCTGTTGCTTTGTGGTGGTTCCTGCCAAGGAACATGATCTCATGTCCTGCCCACAGAGTGAAGTTGAAGGTTCTTGGTACAGAGTCTCGGTTCTTGTTGTGTTTTAAAGGTGCAATTTGTTTCTTGTCTTGTTTCAGGTCCTTTTGTGGAGTTCCCAGCGTTCCTGAGCGATTCTCTGGAAGTCCTTTATCTGAATGACAATCAGCTGGAGTCCGTCCCACAGTCCGTTTGCCTTCTGAAAGGTTTAACAGAACTTTATTTGGGAAAGTAAGTCCACGTTCTGGGAAAGCTAGGCAGTATTATTTCCATGTTGTTTTAGTGACCAATCTTCTGTGAAGCCCCACCCCCGATGTCCAGT
>NW_011185335.1:0-530 GCF_000146605.3 Meleagris gallopavo | reverse complement strand
CAGAAGCTGACAACACCAGGAAGAAATAACACTTGACAGCCCCTTGGGAAATATACACAAGAAGGCAAGAAAAGACTGAAAATTGCTGAAGATCTTTATCTATAGCTCCTTACTTTCAAACACCAACCTCCAAGATATGAGGAACACGAAGATTTATCTGTACTCAAAAACTTCTTTTACCTCCTGTTGTTCAATCCCCTTTTCATAATCAGGATGACTGAAATCTTTCTAAATTATAGACTGCATTAAGCATCTTTTAAAGAAGAAGCACCAAAATCACTTCCACTGCCCAGCATGAGAAATTTTCCTTAACAGAAATCTTTGGATATTGTTTTCCAGCTCTTGTATCCAGGGTCCACTGGAACTTTATTTCAAAAGCTGGAAATTGGAACAAAATTTTCTCACCTCTCACAAGGCACACAAGTATAAAAAGCTTTATACAAAGAAGCTATACTACATCTCAAAAGTTCACAGTCTGGAAACTGCAGAGCTGTCATGTAATAGTCTAACAGTTCCCATGACTGCATGCA
>NW_011185334.1:0-777 GCF_000146605.3 Meleagris gallopavo | reverse complement strand
AGTGATCGAGTCACATGCACATCCTGATGCAGGGATCTTCGGGCACCTGCCCCTCACAACAGCTCTGGTAAAGCCCCGTGATGGTATTTTCTATTTTATCTCCACCACAAAGCTTTTCAAGGGAACCTGCCTAAGGGATAAGGGACACTGTACAGCAAAAGAAGACCTAGAAACCACACAGCAGAGCCACATAGCAACTAGGAAGTTTGAAACTGAGGGAAAACTTTGAAATGGAACAATTTAAAGGAAAACATTATGCAAAGTCGTTTACAGAAGCAAAAGCATAGAATGAGAAAAAATGCCACAGAAGAACAATGCACAGAAAAGTAGAGAGGGAGAGGGGAGAAATAACTTTAAAGTGTGGAAATGTCAGGAGAAATTGTCAGGGTAAAAGTCACATATAAAGAAGCAACTTTGGGAGTGTTTCTAGCAAAATCTCACAGGAAAGAACATAAATCTCATTTATGGCTTAATGCTGCTGGTCAGAAAGAACCCTGTGCAGGGGATCAGAGCCATGGGAGGGCTGGAGCCAAGCAGAGGGCATGGCCATGGTGCCCAGTAACACACATGCCGTTGCTTGCTGGGCCTGGTGACCTGGATGTTTTACACAGATGACAGGGCATCACCAGCTGCTGCTCCAACCTGGGAGTGCTAGGGTTGAGATGACCAGAGAACAGGAGAGAAATTGAAGAGCAACGCTGCTCCTTCAAGTCTTACCAAGTAAAAATGAAATTCACTTGGTACCACTTTCCCCTTCAGAAAGCTGGAGATTTGGGA
>NW_011185333.1:0-799 GCF_000146605.3 Meleagris gallopavo | reverse complement strand
GTGTTTTATCAAAGAGACTGACTTTCACAGTTTTGCAGGCTTACCATCAGATTTGCAGTGATGGAGCACAAAGCTGTGTTTGGAACTGATTTTGTTTTCCACATCCCTCTAGGGGTCTTCCCACTTCCCTCTGGTGAACTGGCAGCACATCTACTGGAGCCTGTTCTGTGAAGCACAGCATTGCAGTGAAGGAAAAAACTGTTTGCTGGTACTTACATGCATTAACATTGAGGCATATTTTTACTGTGTGCTTGCCTCATAAGCCTTGCAGCTGATTAATGGCTGAAGTGTGTACATACCTCCCATGTGGTACAGTGCGTTGTCATTTTTTTTTTTTCTTTTTTTACAGAAGGAGTTTGTGGGATTTGCTGACTTGCTCCTCTAAATCAGGGGAGAAATTGCCAAAGAATTCTGAAAACAGTGTAAGACTGTATTACTGTTTTTGTTATTTCAACTTGTTAATTGCAACAGGATCTGAGTCCTCCTTTTTAACATTGAAGAAAAGCTTTGACTTTCTCTTGGCTTATGTTGGGTACTTAATTTTAAGTAATGACTGTCCCCTACAAAAGTAAATAAATTGTTCCACAAAGGAAAGGTATCTGAATCTAAGTGGTGACTTCTATTTTAGCCTGACTGGAGGCGATGCGAGGACTGCGTATGTCAGCTAGAACCTCCCTGTATATCCCTCTCTGCCTCCCCCTAGAAGAGTGTTTCTTGGCTTGAAATGCTGATTAAAAACAAGGCCTTGGAGTTATGAAGAAGGCTGTCTCTCCTTCCGGTGTTCTAATTTTTGAAGAGA
>NW_011185332.1:0-512 GCF_000146605.3 Meleagris gallopavo | reverse complement strand
ACCTCACCCTCTTTCTGATAAGTTTTTTCCTAATATCCAACTTGAACCTTCCCCAACACAACTCAAGGCCTTTCCCTCTCATCCTATCTCTGATACCTGGGAGAAAAGACCAAACCACCCCTCACCACAGCCTCCTTTCAGGCAATTGTAGAGAGCGATAAGGTCTTCCCTGAGCCTTCTCTTCTCCAGACTAAACTATTTCAGCTCCTTCAGCCGCTCCTCATAAGACATGTGCTCCAGATCGTTCACCAGCTTTGTTATCCTTCTCTGGACATGCTCCAAAATGGTGTTTTCCAAGGTATCATACCTTACTGTAGTTGCGCTGTGCCTCTCTCTTGTTTTCTCTAAAACCTGCAGAAGCAGGAATCACTGACCAGAAAGAGTAATATAGATGTAGATTAAAGAATTCAGTGTATACGACTCAGAGAAAAGTCCCTCTGGAAGGGACATGTTTGATATGTGGGATGTGCTCTCTCATATGAAGTGGGAAATAAGCAAGCAAAGCACAAGGC
>NW_011185331.1:0-520 GCF_000146605.3 Meleagris gallopavo | reverse complement strand
CTTTTTCAACCTTAATGAATCTATGATTCCATGAAATGGTTTGGTCTGGGATGCTTATGTTGCACAGGGAAGAAACTGTAGGGAGGGCTGTGAAGTGAGAAATACTTTAATATCAGGCCAGAGACTGCTCTTACTGGAGTGGGTAGAAGTTTTGTTACTTATTTTTATAAGAGTGGATAGTCTGCTTTTGTTCTTTGTAATATCTCACATCTGGAGCTTCCTAGGGAGGAGGGAGGAAAAAGGTTTGGAATGACAAGTAAATACACAACTACTCATTTTCTTGGTTTAAATGCAGTGTCTTTTCTATAGCATTGCACTGGGCTGAGTAGGAGGAACAGAGTTGTCAAAAATATCATGAGAAAAAGAAGCAGAAAATTCAAAAACGCTGACAGTAGCTTCAAGTTTAAAAATATGAATTCAAAAGGATTACTTCTTATGTAGCAATGTGTTCGTTTCGCTATTGGGCTAACTGATCTTCTTGATGCGGTCTCACAGCATTAGTCATAGCATCTTGCTAGGC
>NW_011185330.1:0-735 GCF_000146605.3 Meleagris gallopavo | reverse complement strand
AAATGTTTTCCTGGACAATAGGATCTGGGTGTAAATGTTTTTGAATAAGAACTCACCAGTCAGTTGCTCATAACTTGCCTCC
Source organism: Meleagris gallopavo (assembly GCF_000146605.3). NCBI lineage: Eukaryota > Metazoa > Chordata > Aves > Galliformes > Phasianidae > Meleagris > Meleagris gallopavo. The sequence goes on along the minus strand of NW_011185330.1, from coordinate 653 downwards.
AGGCTCAATTGCAAATGCTTCAACTGCAAATGCTGAATCAGTTTATTATTGAGTTTCTTTAAAATGTGCACAAATTACAAGGCCTAAATGACAAGGTTGAACTGGGAGGACTAACCTATCCTTTGCCACTTTGCCTAACCCCAGCAGATCTATTCATTTAAAACAAGTTGTACTGCTGAACTATGTTTGGGTGATCCTTAGTACACTGGGCACCAATATGAGCAGTGGGTATCAGTAAGAACTGGAAAAAAGTGGCCAAACAAGGAAAAGATAAATTAGTTTGACCTGAACTTGAGCAGGCATGAAGCTGGAACTTTGGAAATCCAGTGCTAGCTTTTGTTTTCACATCCACTTCACTCACAAGCAAGTTCTTTGAATGCAGAGTCTGCTCACAAAAAAAAAAAGGCTTTCTAATTTGAATAATTTACAGTAGGAAATTAAGGACTTCAGAGAGAGGTATCTTCTGGGTTAGACCTGTGATAAAAAGAGTCTGGTTTTCATTTTCATTTACAAATGAAGTGCACAATTAATGAATATACAGAAGTTATGGTATAGCAGAGAGTTTGGCTACATAGTTGTTACACCAAAGCAGGAAAGAAATGATAGGGACACTCACCCATATCCTGGGCTTGTGTAGAAAACTCCAGTAGAGT
>NW_011185329.1:0-741 GCF_000146605.3 Meleagris gallopavo | reverse complement strand
TTTAAGAGCCAAAATGTAAATGGTTCGGGATCCCAGAAGCTTCTGAAATAACATATAGTGATTCAAGTTATTGATAGTATTAGCATGGCTTTATTTAGCGTATTATTTTATCCAGGCAGAAGTTTGTTCATCATTCATGCAGTGTTATAATAAGCAACTACAGAAAAAAGTCTTAAGCCTCCAATGCCCATGACAGTACAGATATTGATAAGAGACAAACATAAAATGACAGTGTAACTTGGACATTTTCCTTCACTTGCCATACAATGTAAATTTAGAGGGCCTCTATTTTCGGTTGAAGTTCCAGTCAATTTCAGTAGATTTGTGCAAATCTATACCATCTGATGACCTGACATGTACTTGGTGAGTTACAATTATTATTATTATTATTATTCCAGTGGAATAAGGCCTGGAAATGAAGCTTTATCTCATGAACACAAATTTGATCTTCATGAAGCATGAAATTTTGTAGATGTGATGATGTTCCTTAGCATTTCCATTACTTGTTCTAAAACTGTAAAAAGCTATTGAATATCTGCAGTTGGTGGGCTTGGGAAGAAGATATTTCCAAATACTGCTAGGTCCTCAAAATAAAGTGCATTGAGATTATTTTCGTTGCAAGAGAACAAGGCTAATTAGAACAATACAATTTGCTGTGGGCAGTAAATTCACTATTGCTACAAAATGATTAACAGTTTCACCATCTGTTACAGGTGTGATGATAATTGACAGATTTATTCA
>NW_011185328.1:0-446 GCF_000146605.3 Meleagris gallopavo | reverse complement strand
CAGTGTCAGCTGCAAGTTCCGAGATCTAAAATCCCCCAAATCTAGGGAACCAAGTAGATGTGAGAGAGAGCCCAGAGATATCCTGAGATGTGCAGTTACACAGCTTCCTGGGGGCTGGCACCTCAGCAGGGAGAGCTGTGGCTTTTACCAAGGAATGGTGTCAATGCCATCTTGTTAGATCAGTGCTCTCTCATCCCAGTCCTCACAGGCATGCATGCATCCATGCTGTGCATGGCCGAAGTGGGAGATGAGGGGTATGGTGGTGGTGCTGCTTTGTGTCATCCAGAGGATGCATTGCCAAAGTCTGCCTGTGAACTCAGTATCTCATGTTCCTGACAGGTCTTGCTTTGTGTCTTACCATGCATTAGAAAAATAGAGAAAATGACCTCCAGTTCCAGTTTTAATCATAATCTTTCGCCTGATTTTTTTTTTTATTTTTCCCCTTC
>NW_011185327.1:0-339 GCF_000146605.3 Meleagris gallopavo | reverse complement strand
GGAAGGAAAGCAAAGGGAGGCTTCTCCCAGGAATACCCTCTGCACGGATACTGATTTAATTAACCAAGGACAGGACTCAGAAATGCATGTCACTGAATGTAAAGAAGCAGAAAATCTAGAAACAGCAAGTAGAGTGCTACCGAGGGAAACGGTGCAAGTTTACAACAAAAGCTACAGGACAGCACTGATCCAGTAGCAGCACATCACACAGAAACAAGCAAGGTACTTTTAAATGCTACTGACAGAGGAATTGTCTGTGAGAAAAACGCAATTCAAGAGATGAACTCCAGTAACCAAGAACTGTGCAATACTACACATGCATCAGTTTGTACTAAGGCA
>NW_011185326.1:0-346 GCF_000146605.3 Meleagris gallopavo | reverse complement strand
AGATGAAAGAGTTTGCACGAGGTTGCAGGAGACGCTGCCCAAGCAAGCGGCAGCCCTGACAGAGAGGCACACATGTGTGGATCCCATCTCACAGTGAATCCCAGCTTTGTTTGGAAGGACCTGGACTTACAGACCAACCATGCTCAGCCCAGGACTACAGCAACTCAATAACCCCCAAGTATGGCAACAGAGAGACCCAAAGACATGAGATGCCCCAATCCACGGATGCCCTCAGAATAGAGGCTGTCAGAGCACTGTTTCCTGTTTCTATGCAAAAATAAGAAAAAAATTAGATCAACAACAGCACGTAATGCGCTAGAGCAGAGGTCAGCAACACGGTTCAGCT
>NW_011185325.1:0-600 GCF_000146605.3 Meleagris gallopavo | reverse complement strand
TTTGTATCTAATTCCTTGCAGTTTTAATATTAATAGTATTTCTTTTATGAAGGATTGGCTTCAATAGAGGGAGAAGGGTAGGGTGATTACTGCTTCTGTAGGAGGGACTGGTTGTACTCTGCTTTTCAGAGAATGTGGTGTTAGGAGTGAAAATTAAGACAGGGATTTATTCTGCCACACAACAGTGAATGGGAGACTGCTGAGAAAGATAGGGAGCAGATGTGCTTATTATACATTGCTCAAGCCTCAATACAGTGGGAAAAATGACATTATGTGAACATCCAAAAGTCCAAAGGTGCAAGTTTGTTTACAAAAAAAAAAATTCTGGCTTATTGTTAATTTTCTCCATTTCTTTGTTTTCAGTTGTAATAGCTAATAAAGTCTTTGTCAGGTATTTGTTTTAAAGAAAAGACGATTACAGATAGCTCTGAGAAGTCTGTGACTTTCTAGCTCTTGTGATTTGTAGACTACTGGATATTTTCCAAGGAATTTTTTTTTTTCTAAAAAAATCAGTAATGTAAATTTATGTATAGCATCTGCAGTTTTTGTTTTGTTAGTCGTATCTCGTGATCTTCTGGGAATTCATGGTTGGATCCCCAG
>NW_011185324.1:0-533 GCF_000146605.3 Meleagris gallopavo | reverse complement strand
CATGTACCTGTGGAATGGGTGGAATTTTCTACCATGGAAAGAGGAGCCTGAAGCAGGAAGAGAATAAAATCTGATTTCAGCATGGGGGACAAAAGAGCGCAGCTCTGCCAAAAAGGACTTGGGGGCACTGGTGGCTGGCAAGCTGGACAGGAGCCAGCGTTGTGCCCTCACAGCCCAGAAAGCCAACCATATCCTGGGCTGCATGAAAAGAAGCATGGCCAGCAGGGTGAGGAAGATGGTCCTGCCTGAAGTACTGCATCCAAATGTGGAGTCATCAATACAAGAAAGATGTGGATCTGTTAGAGTGTGTCAAGAGGAGGGCCACAAAAAATGATCCAAGGGATAAAACACCTCTCCTATGAGGACCAACTGAGAAAGCTGAGGCTGTTCAGCCTGAGGAAGAGAAGGCTCCAGAAAAACCTGATAGTGGTCTTTCAGTATCTAAAGTGGGGCTGTAAGAGGGAAGAGGACAGATGCTTTAGCAGAGACTGTTGTAGCAGGACAACGGAAAACAGTTTCAAACTGAAAGAGGG
>NW_011185323.1:0-949 GCF_000146605.3 Meleagris gallopavo | reverse complement strand
AGCAGACTGCACGCACATTAAAGAGCACGCACATCCCCTCCTGAGGTACCGGAGCCCACAGCTCCCCTTCACAGCTCCATAGCTTACCGGTGTTTCACACTGATGCGGCCTCACTCAAGCTTCGTAGGTGTCAAAGAAGGCCTGCAGAAGGCAAGAGGCGGCAGCCAGAGGACAGTACAGAAGTCCTGATGCCTGTCTTACATCTGTGCCTCTCCTTGGTGTCTGCTCAAGATCTGCCTTCTTCCTCAGCCTCTCCGCAAGGCTGCGCTTCCGTGGAAGGCCTCTGCCATCAGCCTCTTGCACAGAGAAATCTGGAACTATTTGAAGAGCATCTGACTGGAGGAAGACCTTAGCTCAGTCAACCACCACCTTCATGTCTTCAAGCGTCGTTTCTTAAATTTGCCTTTCCGCTCTGAAATGTTGTGCTTTTCCTCCAGCCAACACAAACTGCACTGCACTTTCCTCTCCTCTCCTCCATCAAACACACCCTTTCGTGCAGCCCTATTCAGATGAAGGTACCCAAACTACAGCTCACAGCGTTCGTACCCACACAGGCTTTCCGTTCCCCCCTTTCTCAGTAAGATTCAATCAAATCCCACGCTCCAGCCCTAAAACAAAGTGTAATTTTTCCTTGTCACAGAAACCGGTCACCAATAGAAGCCTCGTCCTGTTAGCCCAACTCAGCAAAAATCCCTCAAATGCACTGTTTTTACAGCCCAAACTAGCTCCTTCTTCAACTGCACTGCACTTACAGAAAGTGTTACTGCTCTCATTCCTGCTGACAGCAGCAAATGGACCCAGGTCTGCCTGGCAGCTCTACATTGCTCAGAGCAAAGCTGCACGAGGAAACAAAACGCTACCAGGTGCGAAAGCTGATGAACACACTTCACTCCTGGGTTGCACAGCTATGAGTTGAAGCACCTTCACACTGTTCGGCCTCTCCAGGGAC
>NW_011185322.1:0-650 GCF_000146605.3 Meleagris gallopavo | reverse complement strand
GTTCGTACCCACACAGGCTTTCCGTTCCCCCCTTTCTCAGTAAGATTCAATCAAATCCCACGCTCCAGCCCTAAAACAAAGTGTAATTTTTCCTTGTCACAGAAACCGGTCACCAATAGAAGCCTCGTCCTGTTAGCCCAACTCAGCAAAAATCCCTCAAATGCACTAATTTTACAGCCCAAACTAGCTCCTTCTTCAACTGCACTGCACTTACAGAAAGTGTTACTGCTCTCATTCCTGCTGACAGCAGCAAATGGACCCAGGTCTGCCTGGCAGCTCTACATTGCTCAGAGCAAAGCTGCACGAGGAAACAAAACGCTACCAGGTGCGAAAGCTGATGAACACACTTCACTCCTGGGTTGCACAGCTATGAGTTGAAGCACCTTCACACTGTTCGGCCTCTCCAGGGACTTCACACAGCTTTAAGTACCACCATTTAGACACAGACTCATATCGCTACACAGCCACCAACGGCCGCTGTCGGCCTCTCTATTCCTTCCATAGAGCACTGCCATCAGTCCCTCTTTGCACTCAAGACTCTCCTGTTTTCTCAGGTATCTCCTTTGTTGCACTACGGGAATGGTATTGCCATTAGCTACCGCAACCACCGCCAACCAAACCAAAACAAAAAGAACTTTCAGAAAGACCCC
>NW_011185321.1:0-509 GCF_000146605.3 Meleagris gallopavo | reverse complement strand
CAAGCAAAGCATCCAGCAGGTCTGCTGACATCTCAGATTTAATGCAGTGCCCAGGATACATCAAAGGCTGGACGAAGAGTCCATGATATAAAGACAGTGATAACTGGCATCAAAAATATTTGACTCCGTAATGCTGGCATTCAGGATGTGGGGAGAAAAAGAGCAAAAGAGGATACGGGTAAGAAAGAAAAGCAGAAGAGGAGTACAGATGCAGGAGTGAGGGAGGATACAAGGGAGAAAGAACAGCAGAAGAGCAGAAGAGGAGTGGCTAACACTGAGGGAGAGGAGCTGCAGTGTAGCTGAAGAGAAGAGCAGAAAAGGGAAACACAGAAGAGGGAAGAGCAGAAAAGACAACGCTGTCTGTTCTGTCCTCGCTAGCAATGCCCCGAGATACAGCCAAAGCCAGGAGAAAAAGTCCACGATACAAAGTCAGTGACGTGCTTCGAGGCACACAGGACCAGCTCACAGCAACGAGTCGGCATACGCTGCACAGGCACTGACTCATTCCT
>NW_011185320.1:0-605 GCF_000146605.3 Meleagris gallopavo | reverse complement strand
GGGAGAAAAAGAGCAAAAGAGGATACGGGTAAGAAAGAAAAGCGGAAGAGGAGTACAGATGCAGGAGTGAGGGAGGATACAAGGGAGAAAGAACAGCAGAAGAGCAGAAGAGGAGTGGCTAACACCGAGGGAGAGGAGCTGAAGTGTAGCTGAAGAGAAGAGCAGAAAGGGAAGCACAGAAGAGGAAGAGCAGAAAAGACAACGCTGTCTGTTCTGTCCTCGCTAGCAATGCCCCGAGATACAGCCAAAGCCAGGGGAAAAAGTCCACGATACAAAGTCAGTGACGTGCTTCGAGGCACACAGGACCAGCTCACAGCAACGAGTCGGCATACGCTGCACGGGCACTGACTCATTCCTGCACTGCTCTCAGCTGCATCAGGGCTGTCCCACAGAAATCACTCCTTTTCATTGCTGCCATAGGTCTAACTGGCCGACCACGGCTGCTCCCACTTTCAAGAACTGGTAATTGATGCTGGCAGTTTCAGTTCTTAGCCATGGGCTGCTTAAACACGATTTTGGGCGGTGACGACTGGCAATCACTTGGACGGGATATCCTTACTGGACATGGAGGGGAAACCATCCCTGGGGTGAGAACGCACTGCAGC
>NW_011185319.1:0-581 GCF_000146605.3 Meleagris gallopavo | reverse complement strand
AAGCACAGAAGAGGGAAGAGCAGAAAAGACAACGCTGTCTGTTCTGTCCTCGCTAGCAATGCCCCGAGATACAGCCAAAGCCAGGAGAAAAAGTCCACGATACAAAGTCAGTGACGTGCTTCGAGGCACACAGGACCAGCTCACAGCAACGATCGGCATACGCTGCACGGGCACTGACTCAGTCCTGCACTGCTCTCAGCTGCATCAGGGCTGTCCCACAGAAATCACTCCTTTTCATTGCTGCCATAGGTCTAACTGGCCGACCACGGCTGCTCCCACTTTCAAGAACTGGTAATTGATGCTGGCAGTTTCAGTTCTTAGCCAGGGGCTGCTTAAACACGATTTTGGGCGGTGACGACTGGCAATCACTTGGACGGGATATCCTTACTGGACATGGAGGGGAAGCCATCCCTGGGGTGAGAACGCACTGCAGCGATGGCAAATCCCCCCTGGGACAAGCAGACCCTTGGGAAGGAAGAGCACTGGGCTGCAAAATGCCCGTCGGGATGGTCACTGATCATTGGGATGGGAAACGGCTGGGATGGGAAGGATGTTTGGGGACGAAAAGTCAGACCATCGCA
>NW_011185318.1:0-551 GCF_000146605.3 Meleagris gallopavo | reverse complement strand
TCTAACTGGCCGACCACGGCTGCTCCCACTTTCAAGAACTGGTAATTGATGCTGGCAGTTTCAGTTCTTAGCCAGGGGCTGCTTAAACACGATTTTGGGCGGTGACGACTGGCAATCACTTGGACGGGATATCCTTACTGGACATGGAGGGGAAGCCATCCCTGGGGTGAGAACGCACTGCAGCGATGGCAAATCCCCCCTGGGACAAGCAGACCCTTGGGAAGGAAGAGCACTGGGCTGCAAAATGCCTGTCGGGATGGTCACTGATCATTGGGATGGGAAACGGCTGGGATGGGAAGGATGTTTGGGGACGAAAAGTCAGACCATCGCAAGCCTGGGGGAAAGGGCTGACCCCAACGGTCACGGAACCCCCCTGGGGGGAGGGGCTCCCCTAACTGCCACTCTCCAGCTGTCATGGCAGGTAAGGCAGCAGACTCCCCTGCTCTGATGCTCCAGCTGACCCCAGCGCCCAGATCTCACCCCCGTGACCCCAGATCTCACCCTGTGACCCCAGATCTCACCCCCGTGACCCAGATCTCAGCCCAGCACCC
>NW_011185317.1:0-505 GCF_000146605.3 Meleagris gallopavo | reverse complement strand
AAGAAAACAAATAGAGTATATTCAATAAAAATCTTAAATTTGACAGAGAGACTGATGTCACAGATCTGAAAAGCTACCTCATTAGGAACAAGTCTGCATTTGAGTATTTCAAACAGAAACCCTGACTACTTCATGAAAACTACATTAGTAGCAGGGAAATTTTCATTTTAGAGTATATCTCAATATTTGGGAAAAAAGTTATAAATTTGAAAAATCATTCTTTATGTCAGCTGACTGTCTCCAGAATGTAGGAACCAGAGATTTGAGCAGTAAAGCAATGTTTGTTCCCAAAGGAGTTCGTAAGACAAGTTGCCTTAACTAGTCCTGAGCCTATTCAGGACTGAAATTCTTCTCTACAAGACATCGCAGCATAACAGAGTGCATTCTTGTGCACACACGTACACCTCATTTCCAACACCTTCCCAGCAGTCAGACAGTACAACTCTAAACCTTTCATAAACACCATAAATACTAAACTTTCTGAGAAAAGACAAAGAAACCAATG
>NW_011185316.1:0-388 GCF_000146605.3 Meleagris gallopavo | reverse complement strand
TTCCTTCATTCTGTACTAAGACTCCTAATTTTCATAATGTATTCATGCAGAAACAAAGCAGGTATTGATATTCAGCTCCCCAATAACATAAAAAAGTATGGAGCAAATGTGGCAAATGGGTGCCATCAAGTTTCCCACTCCTGGCAGTCAATATGATCTAAAGATGTATTATTGTACACATCATATCCCAAAACATTGCCATGATACATTCCACAAAGCTTTTAAAGGGTGTGGAATTGAAGGAAATGATAAACTTCAGTAGGATGAGTAATTTTCTTTTTTCCCCTTTGGACAGCTGATGACTGGTGCCAAGAAGTGGACTCTGCCCAGTGCTGCCCAGGGGCTCAGAGCAGGACTGAAAACCTCCTGCAGAGCTAGACATAAAGTC
>NW_011185315.1:0-631 GCF_000146605.3 Meleagris gallopavo | reverse complement strand
CCCACAGCCATGCTTTCACAAGCTTGCAAGGGATGGATTTTTTTACATTTACTTTTTTCTGTCAAAGAGAGCATTCTCCAGGGGCCGGCTACAGAAAAACCTCTCCCGCCTTCTTGGCAGAAATTCCCCCTTACTTACACAGCTAGGACTCCCTCAGCTCCAGCTCTCGTGTGACCCATGTGCTCAACACACCGAGGGCCAAAGGAGCATCTCTGGACTCAGGGCTGAAGCTGATATTTTTTTCTTATGTGGAAAAGACAGGAGTAGTTCTGTGTGCTGATGCAGACAGGTGATGCTGAGGGAATGTCTGCATGCCCCGACCCTCAGAGATCTGATCTGCTCTGCTTTTCACTCACCTTCATCTCCACTGCTGGCAAAACCAGCAGCAACAGAGAACAGTTTTTGTTCTGATCTGATTCACAAAACCAGATGTGCCTATGCTTTTTTTGAGCTCATTTGAATGCATGCGATGCACTTCTGGTTTTGCAGAATCATCAGTTAGCAGATGTCTTTTGAATTGTAGCTCTTAATTCAGAGGTTAAAACTACATCAAAACACTCACTGATAAGAATTTACATTGCACTTAAGATACAGTGGGCTTTTCTCCACCTTTTTCCACTGAAAATTATCT
>NW_011185314.1:0-379 GCF_000146605.3 Meleagris gallopavo | reverse complement strand
TCTATGACAAGGTGACCCGCTTAGTGGACGAGGGTCAGGCTGTCGATGTGGTCTGTCTGGACTTCAGTAAAGCGTTTTACACTGTCCCCCATAACATTCTCGGTGAAGAAGCTGGCTGCCCATGGTTTGCATGGGTGTACACTCTGCTGAGTGAAACACTAGCTGGATGGCCAGGCCCAAAGAGCTCTGGTCAGCGGAGTTAAATCCAGTTGGCGGCTGGTCATGAGTGGTGCCTTCCAGGGCTTGGTACTGGGACTGCTTCTATTTAACATCCATATTAATGATCTTGTTGAGGGGATGGAGTGCACCCTCAGTAAGTTTGCAGATGACACCAAGTTGGAAGGCAGTGTTGATCTGCCTGAGGGGAGAAAGGCACTGC
>NW_011185313.1:0-861 GCF_000146605.3 Meleagris gallopavo | reverse complement strand
GTCATCACTGGAAAAGCTCTGGGTTGTCCCTATATAACTGTATCTCCTCTGCCTCACTGTGTTTCACATCGCCCCATTCTCTTTTACCTAGCATCCAAAATAATTTGCTTTATGAGCAAACTAAAAACTTAAGACATGCCCACTCCAGCATTTGCCATTGCTATACCTTTTTGTCTGCAAAGATGTAGTAATTACACAAATCTCAGTACTTTATACTAATCCATGGTGAAATATGTTGCAGTCTACCTTTTATGAAGAAGCAAAAATCAGGGCTTCATGGCCTGTAGAGTGTGAGAAATTAGAATGATTAAGCCAGAAAAAGTTCTGTATGCACTGTACACAGAAAGGATCCTATTAGAACCCTGACTGCTTGCTAGAGGTATCTTCTTACCCTCACAAAATATTGGGACTGTGTTTTATTAGTATCAAAGCCTATCATTTCTCCACTTAACTTAAATAAGGTGGCAACATGTTGCCAGTATCTTTTTTATTGTAAAGCAAGTAATAAAAAAATGTTAGTGCTATATCACATCAAATAATATTGTTGATACAAGATTTATTGAAGTAATAAACTGTAGCATTCATCTCATGTAATTCCGCATGGAGAAATCATCTGGGTGTAATATTGAAAGTTAATTATGCCAACTACTTTGCAGTGGGCATTAAGAGTTCTGTTCTTTTCATGAAATGTTTTCACTAAGCAGTGTTAAAATACTGATGTATGTTCTTAAGACAATGATATTTGTGCTGTATGTGACTATTATGCCCAGCTTTGAATAGTAGGGTGCAGATAGGAGCTATCTGAAAACCTAGCTAATGTTAGCAACTCTGTTCAGTTTATCACATTCAGCATATAAGCAG
>NW_011185312.1:0-478 GCF_000146605.3 Meleagris gallopavo | reverse complement strand
TTCAGTCAATCCCTGGCACTGCTACAGCACATTGCTAGAGCCACTAAAGTCACCGGGGCAAAGCCTCTGGCTGCTTTCCACCAGAGCAGCTGAACTCAGGAAAGCTAGGCTCACCAGCACCCCAGGCAGAAGGCAGACCCCCTGGGCTGTGCAAAGGCCAAGAAAGTAGGTGGTGCAGGAAGGGATGGAGATAGGCTGCTTGGCCACATGCACAGAGGTGAAAGTTGCTTGCATGGCCTCTTCCCCCATCCCAGAGCCTTCCATCACAAGTCTTCTCCATGCGACTTCCCAGTTCAACCTTAGATTGCAGAACCTGATCATCCTTTTTTTCTCCACGTGCCTCTCAGATTTTCTAGCAAAAAGAGGAAAAATTATGATTTCCCCAGAGAGTCACAGAGATCTCAGTGGGAAGCAGAACCTGTGTGCAGCAAGAAAGAAACAATCTGATATCATACTAGCTAGATTTAGACACTCCATT
>NW_011185311.1:0-337 GCF_000146605.3 Meleagris gallopavo | reverse complement strand
AGGTGGTTGCCCATACACCTGGAAGTGATCTTGGGAACTACAGACCCAGGAGCCTGGCTTTCAAGATTAAATGGTGGGATCTACAATAATGAGTAAAAACATTGAGAATGGCTGACACAAGTCTGTGAGGAGGCAATGCTAGTCTGTCAGAGGAAATCCTGCCTCACTGACATGCTGAAGTTGCACAAAGATGCCAGTAAGCTCTCCAAGTTCTCTCGGGCAATAAAACAGACATAATACATTTGCATTTTCCAAAAGCTTTTCCCATAGCTTCATATCAAAGGCTCTAAAAAAAGCAATTTTTCATGGAACTGGACAAGGTTTTCATTTGCTGAAT
>NW_011185310.1:0-558 GCF_000146605.3 Meleagris gallopavo | reverse complement strand
TAACGGCATGTATTTCAAAAGGGCCAAGTGTCGGGTCCTGCATTTTGGTCACAACAACCCCAGGCAACCCTACAGGCTTGGGGAGGTGTGGCTGGAAAGCTGCCTGATGGAAAGGGACCTTGGTGTTCTGATGGACAGTAAGCTGAATATGAATCAGCGGTGTGCCCTGGTGGCCAAGAAGGCCAATGGCATCCTGGCTTGTATCAGAAATGGTGTGGTGAGCAGGACTAGGGAAGTCATCCTGCCCCTGTACTCGGCATTGGTGAGGCCTCACCTCGAGTACTGTGTTCAGTTTTGGGCACCTCAGTACAGAAAGGACGTGGAGGTACTGGAGCAGGTCCAGAGAAGGGCAACGAGGCTAGTGAAGGGCTTGGTAAATCAGCCCTATGAGGAGAGGCTGAGGGAGCTGGGGCTGTTTAGTCTGGGGAAGAGGTGGCTGAGGAGAGACGTTATTACTCTCTTCCAGTACCTGAAAGGTGCTTACAGTGAGAGCGGGGTAGGTCTCTTCTCGCTGGTGACAGGTGACAAGATGAGGGGAAATGGCCTCAAGTTGCACCA
>NW_011185309.1:0-385 GCF_000146605.3 Meleagris gallopavo | reverse complement strand
CCAGCTTTGCAGAGAGTAAGCTCACATGGTTCTGCACAACACCCTAGAAATATGTGCAAAGGTACCCAACAAAGATATAACCATGTTTATGCAGAATAAATACGTCTGCCTGCTTTTATGAGCTTCATCTTCTTACTGGTGCTACTACTGCTAGAGAATAGTCCAAATAGTCCAACCTTTTGGCTTTCCTGGGCCACACTGAGTGAAGAAGAATCGTCTTGGGCCAATATGTATAGGTTGCTCTAAAAGTAATGCCTTCTATTTATTTCCATGGAAACTATAACAAATACAAAGAGCACATAATAAAATAGGAAGCATTACTTTCGGAGCAGCCCTTGTAATGTATATAAGGAACAAAACTTATTTTAATTTCTTTTTTTTTTTT
>NW_011185308.1:0-326 GCF_000146605.3 Meleagris gallopavo | reverse complement strand
AACTAGGTGGCTTACTGTTCACAGAGAGCATCTTTGGTAAGATAACAGGACATGTCCCTGCCACAGGCATCAGGAAATGCTGGCAACTGTAAGACTCACTTAGAGTTATACTGCCTGACATCTCCCAGACAAACATTACTCAGAAGACTCATTAAGCATAGTTCAAAGCCACCTTTTCACTGTAGTTATTGCAAACATGGTGGGCACGAAAGGAGAAATAAAAATACAGAACAGAAACTTACAGGATATAGTCGCTAGTATAATTTCAGTCGTTGTGTGAAATAGCACTTTAAACTATCATTGGCTTCATCCATCCCTCTTATAAC
>NW_011185307.1:0-310 GCF_000146605.3 Meleagris gallopavo | reverse complement strand
GTTTTATATTAAAAAAATATACCAGAAATCAACACACAACAAATTGTATAGTACTGGTAATTATAGACTTTCTACTGTTATATTTCACAGTTCACCCATGGTACACTTAGCATATAAACTACTCACAAAATGTTATTTTTGTGCATTTAACTTGAACTCTTCAGTATGCAGTATCCTTTATTTACTAGGATTGTATCCTATCACAGAATCATAGAATGATCTGAGTTGAAAAGGACCACAATGATCACCCAGTTTAAACCCGCCTGCTACGTGCAGAGTCAGCAACCACCAGACCAGGCTGCCCAGAGCC
>NW_011185306.1:0-709 GCF_000146605.3 Meleagris gallopavo | reverse complement strand
CCTGTCCAGGTCTCAGCACAGCCTTCAGGTGTGTCTGCCAATCTTCCCAACTTTGTATCATCAGCAAACTTGCTGAGGGTGGCCACTATCCCCTCATCAAGGTCATTCATGAAGATGTTGAACAAGACCGACCCCTGAGGAACACCTAGTTGACCTAGTTACAGGTCTCCAACCGGACTCTGTACCGCCAATGATGACCCTCCGTGCTCTGCCAGTCAGCCAGTTCTCAACCCACCTCACTGTCCACTCATCTATCCCACACTTTCTCAGCTTTGTTATAAGGATGTCGTGGGAGACAGAATCAAATGCCTTGCTGAAATCAAGGTAGACTACATCCACTGCTCTCCCCCCATCCACCCAGCCAGTGACAACATTGTAGAAGGCTACCAGGTTGGTCAAGCATGACCTCCCCCTGGTGAACCCATGCTGACTACTCCTGATAACCTCCTTTTCTTCCAGTTGTCTGGAGATGGCATCCAGCACAAGCTGTTCCATCACCTTTCCAGGGACAGAGCGGTTCAGCAATCACCTCTGCCAGCTCCCTCAGCACCCATGGATGCATCCCATCGGGTCCCATGGATTTATGAATGTTGGTGTTGCCTGGCCGCTCTCGGACTGCCTCTTCCCTGACTAAAGAGAAGTCTTCCATTCCCCAGACCCTCTCACTAACCTCCAGGGTCTGGAATTCCTGAGGGAGAGCTTTTTCACT
>NW_011185305.1:2772-3350 GCF_000146605.3 Meleagris gallopavo | reverse complement strand
CTGAGCTGGTGTTTGCTAAAAGGAGCGGCAAGGTGCGCAGCAGCCCGCACCTCTGCCATGGCAAGTTCTGCCCTGCTGCAGGGTCAGCCTCTGCCCAGAGTCACTGGGGAGACACAGGGCACGGCTGTGCTGGAGAGGATGCGCCACAGCCAACAGCTGACGGGCAACGAGGGTGCTTACCGATCAGGCTCTGCCAGTTTTCCTGTCCTTCATCCGGCCTCCCAGTGTGCAACAAGAGCATGTTGTTGCATCGCAGGTAGCGCAGCAGTTCCTCACAGTAATATGGGATGCCAGAGCTTTTCTGGATCAGGAACCTGGGCAGGAGCACAACCAACACCAAGGAAGTAAGGTGCAGCACAGTTTGGATGGGTGGTGAGTCACTCAGACCTCGCAGGCTGACCAGCCTCTTCAACATGGCTAAACCTGGCTTCTGGAAGGGGCCCAAAGCACAGAACAGCAAGCCACGGCAACAGCAAAGGGCTGACACCATCCAGACTCTGCTGCCTCGTGGCAGTTGCCCATTCTTAGCTCACACCTGCTATGGCCAGGCTTAAGGAGAGACCCATCCACCCGTTTGG
>NW_011185305.1:0-534 GCF_000146605.3 Meleagris gallopavo | reverse complement strand
ACAGGCCAGCCTTCCCAGTCCAGTGCCATCACTTCCACTCTCTTAGCAGCAAGAGCACAAGGGGCAGGAGAGGCAGAAAGCAGCCCCACCCCAGGGCTTCTGATCTTCTCAGCCACAGGCAAGGGAGGTCTGTGGGAGACCAGCCTGGTCTCGCTGCAGAACTCCTCTCTGTCGGCCAAGGTTGTACCCTTGAAGCCCCTCTCCCCTCACTTGCACAGCTCAGAGAACACTTACTGCTTGGTGATCCCCATGTATTGATAGATGGTGACGGGATTGGTAACACCTTTCATGTCTCTCTGTGGCAACTCTTTGAAGCAGTAGCTGGGCAGGCGAGAGGCTGCATACGTCTCTGCATCACAGGACACCATCCCTGGGTAGGCCATCATCATGCGGGCGGCCAAATTCACCTTAAAGCCAAGGACTGCCACAGAGAAAGAGCATACGTCAGCGCAGTTGGGAAACCTTCAAGGCCAAGGGCAACCTCCCCTCCTGGGCACAAGCCAACCCAACTGCAGGCTAAGAGGACCCAAAGGG
>NW_011185304.1:0-693 GCF_000146605.3 Meleagris gallopavo | reverse complement strand
AGACCATCTGGGCCCTTCCCCCGAGGCCCGATGGCTGCAACCTGCACCAGGCCACAGGCTCTTCTCCTTAGCAAGGAGGTAAGCAGGTGCTGCCTGCACACCACCCACAATGGCAGTGACTGGAGGTCGAGGGACCGGACTCGGGCTTTGTTCCTGGCCCCATTGCCCGGAGGAGCCTGCCTCTGGCACTGATGAGCTCTGTGCCCTGGTGAGGGCTCGCTCCGGCACGGTGACTGGCAGGCAGCACTTGGGGGCTGTGCCTGGCTGCCGTGGGCTAACCTGCCACCTCTGAGATGCTGCCTCCTTCCCGCCAGGGGCGAAGCAGGACAAGCCAGGGGGCACGTCTCTTGCTCATCAGTCCTCTCGTGCCATCCCAGGCAGCACACACACCCCATAACATGCACTCACTGGAGTTTTCCCAGCTCCGTGGAGGCCATGCGGAGGATCTGCATAGCACATTCCAAGGCGTGGGTGCTCTCGCAGGCCAACTTTTCTCCCGGAAATCCAAACACGCAGAGGAAGGTGCAGCCCTGCAAGGAAGAGGTGCAGTACGCCTTGTTTACTAATACTGATGGCCAGCAGCTGATGCATTCTGCCATAGGCACCGGGGAGACCAGCGGAGCTTCAGGTCAACCCACAGCCTCAGACTCCCAGCAGCAGGCAGAGCTGCCTTCCCATTGCCTTGCTGCCAAA
>NW_011185303.1:0-437 GCF_000146605.3 Meleagris gallopavo | reverse complement strand
CAGCACTTGGGGGCTGTGCCTGGCTGCCGTGGGCTAACCTGCCACCTCTGAGATGCTGCCTCCTTCCCGCCAGGGGCGAAGCAGGACAAGCCAGGGGGCACGTCTCTTGCTCATCAGTCCTCTCGTGCCATCCCAGGCAGCACACACACCCCATAACATGCACTCACTGGAGTTTTCCCAGCTCCGTGGAGGCCATGCGGAGGATCTGCATAGCACATTCCAAGGCGTGGGTGCTCTCGCAGGCCAACTTTTCTCCCGGAAATCCAAACACGCAGAGGAAGGTGCAGCCCTGCAAGGAAGAGGTGCAGTACGCCTTGTTTACAATACTGATGGCCAGCAGCTGATGCATTCTGCCATAGGCACCGGGGAGACCAGCGGAGCTTCAGGTCAACCCACAGCCACAGATCCCAGCCAGCAGGCAGAGCTGCTTCCCATTG
>NW_011185302.1:0-321 GCF_000146605.3 Meleagris gallopavo | reverse complement strand
GAAATATTAAATCCTTTTTGATAGCATCCCTTGGACTCTCAGTTTAAACACTGCATGAGCAAATTAAGTTTGCATGTGTAGTGTAATGTCCATATGAGGTACCCGTTCATTTTACTTGTATGCATTTTTGATGCCAAAATGGAAATGCTTTGGGAATTCTGCAGACCATTTTGGACTCATCCACGTACGGTAACAAGCCAACAGCTGCATCTTCCTCCTGCGATGGGGAAGCACATCTCTGTGCCCTGCTCCAGGAGTGCTCCCTGGGCATGCTCCATGCTGCAGGTTGGAAACCAAAACCAAGTAAATATCATCTCTGTT
>NW_011185301.1:0-541 GCF_000146605.3 Meleagris gallopavo | reverse complement strand
CATTGAATATAAGGCTACTTGTAACTATGTCTAATTAATGAGTGTCCAACCTTCAGGTTTGCCTGAGCTTCATTGAGTGAAGAGGAACTGTCTTGGGTCACATATAAAATACATAATATAGTTAATGTATATAAGTTATACGACTTTTTTTAAAAATATTTTTTTATTAAACTTAAAAATAGACTAATGAAAACACAAAACTACTGGGATATTTGACCTTATTTTTGTGAAACATTTATCAGTGTCTGGTTCAACTGAAGTGGTTGCAATTCTTAGTGAGTTCTCAAGGTATTCATCAGTGATTTTTTATTAAATGTTATTCTTCCTGTTATTCATCCCTGAAAAAAATTCTTCACAAATGTACTTACTGCCAAAAAGCAATGACATGAATAAGGTATGATTGTGAAGCATGGGATATTTTTTCTGCTAAGACAAGTCTTGAAGAAGTGTAGTAAAAAGGCATGATGAAATGTTTCTCTGAGTTGAATATATGGGTACAATTCTATACATTCCATTTGAAAATATGCAGATATTTTCATGT
>NW_011185300.1:0-540 GCF_000146605.3 Meleagris gallopavo | reverse complement strand
AATCATCTTTCTGGGTTTTTTTCCCTTTAAAAACATCTCTAATGAGCACTGGGTTACAGCTAGCATGAGTGCAGCAATTCAGTACTTACTCATTTTTAGGAATTAAACTGTGGGTGCCTGTCACACATTCTTGCTCTTAAGCCCATTCATATCAAGTTTTATTTATACAATATAAAATAATTATACTGTGCTAGAACACATGTAATTTTCATTTATGTAAAAGGAATCTTTATAGGAAAAATATGTTATTTTTAGCTGTAATGTTGTCCAGGCTGTGCATGTTGCTACTAGATACTTTTCGTGGTGTAAATCACCATAATATATAGACACTGCTTCTTCTATTTAGAAGAATGGCTTTCTTCTATTCAGGGGAGTGGTTTTAAACTGAGATGGGGAGGTTTAGCTTAGATATTAAAAGGAATTTTTTCACTCAGAGGGTGGTGATCCACTGAAATAGGTTGCCCAAGGAGGTTGTGGACGCCTCATCCCTGGAGCATTCAAGGCCAGGCTGGATGTGGCTCTGGACAGCCTGGTCTGGTG
>NW_011185299.1:0-500 GCF_000146605.3 Meleagris gallopavo | reverse complement strand
TTATGCCTGTAGTCCAGTGACATTTGTCCGTGCCCCCAAAATGTGATTGTAATAAAAGGAACCATATAAATCTCTTTTATCACAGAAAGAGGAGCAAACTCCTGACATTGCTTGGTTTGTTCTGTTTCCATGTATTGATCAGTATGCATTTTATGATTTTACTTTAACTTTAAGCTACTGCTTTTTAATTTCTTTTTTTTTTTTTTTTTTAATTGGAGACTAACGTAGTAACATTACCACACAGCAATAAAAACCACACAAATACTGTAAGGATTTCAGTAGGTCAAATTAGTTATTCTGTAGACTAAGAACCTGATTTACAAACAGATTAACGAGGCACTTTTCTAAGCTTCAAGAATGAAAACAACATATAATGCCAAGCAGCCTGCTCAGGTTCCTAGGAACACAGACAACATAAAGCAGGGACACCACCTCAGATTACTGCATACAACCACTTAAACATGACTATAATGTAAACATAACTTAAAAACATTAAATGC
>NW_011185298.1:0-483 GCF_000146605.3 Meleagris gallopavo | reverse complement strand
AAACGGAGCTGGATGAGAAATATGTGCACGTAATACCACTTATATATGGTCCCTTATGATTTATGCAGTAAACACTGGTACACTATACCTATCCAGAGTTTTCACAAAGCCAATTCCCTCTGTTTCTGAAGTTGCTGAAGGTAAGTGCACATGAGAATTTCTCTGAATGCTGCTGTGGCTTTCTACTCTATGCACATAGCTCAAGTCTATCATCATTCCACATACAGAAGCCCTCTGCTTTCTGGCAGAATTCTTAATTCCTCGATCTCAAGTGACAATAAATAATACAGCTAACCTTGCATTCTGCTCAGTCAGTTACCTTAAGCTTACTCCCATCCAGTTGAAGGAGATGCTCCCCATTAATGTTCTGGGCGCTGAATTCAGAAACGTACTGTTCAAGGTTCAGGCTCATTAACCAGTGGGAAACCTGCTGCACAGACCACTCCTGAACAGCCCGGTTCTGGCACTGACTGTGTTTTGGAG
>NW_011185297.1:0-490 GCF_000146605.3 Meleagris gallopavo | reverse complement strand
CTTACTCAGCGTTTGTAAGAGGA
The DNA here is from genome assembly GCF_000146605.3 of Meleagris gallopavo. Taxonomy (NCBI): domain Eukaryota; kingdom Metazoa; phylum Chordata; class Aves; order Galliformes; family Phasianidae; genus Meleagris; species Meleagris gallopavo. Next base: position 467 of record NW_011185297.1, on the reverse strand, counting down.
CAAATGCATGGATGTACAGCGAGGTGTCAAACTGTGCAGTTTCACTGACAATTGAGCCAAACAACAAGTATCTTAGAAATGTGTGTTCAATATATTATATTCCATTCAATGTCACTAATTTATAGGGTTAGAAATGCTTTTTCAAATTTTCACAGGTCAAAAGCCATCTAGTTTGAAGAATCAAACTCAAAATCCACTGTGTATGTGCAAAGCAAGCACAAAGAATGCAAACTGGATTGACACATACACACTCTAATCACTATATACACATTGAGGTACAGAATACACAATAACTGCATGTACAGGTCATTATTATTTTAATATAATTTACATGGTAAAAATAGTCTAGATGCAGGTGCTTTACATTTTAACTATGTTTATCCAATTACACTGCATCTTTATCATCTCAAAACTGTCTCAATTATGTCTATTTTAGTGTACGTATACATAGGTCCACACGTATACAT
>NW_011185296.1:0-528 GCF_000146605.3 Meleagris gallopavo | reverse complement strand
TTTGGTGCAAACAAAGGCGGTCAAATACTGGCACAAAGATGTTATGGAATCTCCATCCTTGGAGATATTTAAACCTGATGGACGTGACACTGGGCAAGTGATCCTGCTTTGGGCATGGATTGACTAGACGACCCCCAGATGTTGCCATTGCCCTATCTGGTGACTCTAGCAGCAGTGTGCAGAGAGCACAAGCAAGACCTCATGGGAAATGAAGATACTGGGTAGCTCTTTGTTCATTAAGCTTGAAGGCAGCTGTTCTACTCGTGCATAAGTAGACTCAAAGTAGAATTACTTGACATTTGAACATCTTTCACAAATGTGTATGGTGGGACTCCTCCCTTGCTTCAAGAATTGGGAGTTTGGGTCCCTTCCCAGCCCCCTGCAGCAAGCATAACTGGTTATTTTTTGGATATTTACTTTCATCCTTGTGTAGTTTTCAAAACATTAGCTATTTGTCTAAGTAAGGAAATACAGCTTGTTGCCAAGTCTAATGCTTCTGTCACCAATGATATATTAAAATGCTCCTCA
>NW_011185295.1:0-849 GCF_000146605.3 Meleagris gallopavo | reverse complement strand
CCCAGCCCCTCGCCTGCCCCAGGGCTGCGCTGGCTCCCTGCCACCCGGGGCTCCCCAGTGAAGCCAGCGTGCAGGAAAACCAAGCTGCCAGCTGCCAAGTAGAGAGCCAGAAGCGTGAAGAAACGTACAGGTCTCCGTCGAAAGGAGCGCTGGAATTTTACCCATAGTTTGGCCATAGCATCTTCATCCCTCCTGGAGAGCCAGGGAGATGCTCTCCTCTGTGGGAGATTCTGCATTATTCCCCTCCTGGATGAGCTCCCCGGAGGGACATAGCAGCGTGGAGGACCATGGGGAACAGATGGAGCTTTGGAGCAGATCAGTGGGTGCAGCAGCTCTCAGCAGCAGATGATCCCACAGGCATCTCTATCGTGATCAGGGCTGTGCACCCTGCACATGAGCAGTGAGAAGTCCCTGGGTGCATCACCAGCCCTGAGGTTCTCCATTCATTTCAGTCTCAGGGTGAGAAAGTTCCACCTGCAAGCCAAGGAGAAAGCATTTGTTAGTGGGACGTGTCACAAGCACTGTGGGCCCCAACATTCCCATGACCTATGGTTCTGCTGCCTGTCACTTGCTCATCTTATTTTAGGAAAGGAAAGGAAAATAAATGGAAAAACAAAGTGCCATTAGTTTAATGGCCTCTATGTTCCTGCCATCTGTCTTCAGTTGATTAAATAAAAAATATTGGTGGAACATATGGCATGAATTATACATAAATATTTTAATTTGGGTTCCCAGACTAGTTACTCAATCACCTCTTGAATTAATTATGCACAGCCCACAAAGAACCCATTCATTGGGATCCACAACCCATGGTCCCCACACACTGACCTCTCCCCAGCCCCAGCAAGT
>NW_011185294.1:0-704 GCF_000146605.3 Meleagris gallopavo | reverse complement strand
GGGCCTTAGCATTGCTGCATTTTCTTTTTTCTTTCACGTAGCCTGCAACTCCACTAGGTTGAGTTCTCAGAAGTACTGGAGTTGTTCAGCCGGCAGCCTGATGAGTGCTGTCTGTGCATGCATCCATCAGCACAGCCCTGAGACTATCAGGGTGCATCTCGTGTGTATGGTAAGGGAGGAGATGACAGCAAATAAATCGCTGGACTACTGCTGCCCAGGCAGGATGACTGCTCACAGTGTTCATATCCCCCACCGTTTCCTTTATGGGACAAGCTGAGGACCAGATGCGAGGCCCATCCTCTGGCCCTTCTCCCTCACCTTGAGTAGGGTCAGAGGAGGCTGGAATGAATAAGCCAGGGCACTGGAGAGGCAGTAGGACAACCACTACTGCTCAGGTGTAGTTTTTTGTTTTTTTACATAGGACTTGTGCATTTTATGCCTGAAAATATTATAACTATGTGTTTATACGAGTTCTTCAGAAATCAGATAATTCAGCGTATGAATTGACAGCATCTTGTAACTCTCACATCCTTCCTTGAAGATTTTTCCTGCTCTTGTTACCATATTTTCAGGGATTCCCCTTTGTACTTAACTCTGTCCTCCGTGGATGTGGTATTTGGAGGATAACCTCCCTATTGGCCAGCTGGTGCTAAGCCAGCCATCGTTTCTTGCAGTCCTCTGGAGCCTACCTTGGATCTTGCTTG
>NW_011185293.1:0-1395 GCF_000146605.3 Meleagris gallopavo | reverse complement strand
CCGCTGACAGGTCCTGCCTCCAGCCTCAACGCTCCTGGCAGGGTCCCTGCAGAGTGCACGTCTTCCTCCTCTTCCTCCCTTTCCTCTCTCCTCTCCCTCCCAGCTCTCCACCTCCTGCACGTCCTCTCATTCCCTGGACTCTCTCTCCTTTCCCTGTTTATGAATGTGTTCCGTTTCTCCTTTTCCACTTGTTTTCTCCAGACATCAATTTTCATGCTGAAAATTAATTAATGATTCATAGAAATACTGTGGCTATAATACATAATTAGAGGACTCTTCATAACCTGTTGCTGAAGCGGTTATCAGTAATTCCACAATAACGAAGCAATGTTTTTCAGAAGCCCTTACACAACCAAATAAACCAATTCATTTATTTCTCTCTACATCTTGGGAACACACTTCAGAGGATGGGATGCCTCGGACAAGATGCTGACATGTTCTGAAGATTTCTGAGTGCGATGTCCCAATAATTATAGAGACATTAAACAAAGGTGGCTCTCAGCAGGGAGGAATTATGGGGAAGAAGGATCCTGACAAGAAAATGACAGCGTAGAGTGGCCCAAAGAGAGTTATTCAAGACTAACAACTTGGTTATTGGAGGCTTTGTTGGTGCATGCACAGAAACACATCTGGAGGCTGCCATAGAGCAAGGGCAGCTGCCAAAATCACTCCAAATTTCCTGCCCTGGGCCCAGCAGCTGCCCCCAGGGAACCCCACTTTTTTCTTTCCCTTGTTTCCTATTAGCACAGCAGGGTGTTAGAACTATTCTTCCTATTAGGGACAGACATACCCACAGCCTTAATGACAGATTAAATACCAAATACCTTAACATTTGAAAAATGACATTTATAATACCGAGTTGTAAATAGAGAAAAAAAAATGACAATGGAACACAGTGTAGATCTTACATAAACTGCACCGGCTCTGTGTAATGACTATGATAATGTCAGTGCTAACAAGCAGATAATTGGCATCACTGAGATAATTTTTGGCACCTTATGCAGAGGGGAAACTGTTCTGCATAATTATTTTACCTAGGAATATTCTTCATTTAACAGGTCTATTTGCATAACAGTTGGAACTTTTTAAGCTATAAAGGTTGTTTAATACGTTGATTTGTTTCATCCATGAACCAATTGTTTATTCATGAGAACTGGCACCTGAGGACTTCAGTAATTAAGCAGCAGTGACCCAGTTGGAGCCAACAGCCCTTTATTGGATTTACGGGTCCAGGCAGAGGCAGGATTAGCAGACCACTCACAAACATCAGGCGGGCTTTTATAGCTGGTATAAAGCTGAGTCATTCCCTGCAGTAAAAGTTTATTTCCTTAACTTTTACAGAGTTGATAACTTCGACATTTCACTGTTGGTGGAATGCACCTGCCTGGTGGCTGT
>NW_011185292.1:0-556 GCF_000146605.3 Meleagris gallopavo | reverse complement strand
GAGATAACTTGAAATCAGTTTCAGAATAACATTTACATTAACTACTTTTTTCTGCATGTTACAATAGTTACTTACTTGCCAGAAGGAGTTTTGGGAACAGGCATGGCATCTCTTTTTTGTCGCTCTAACAGAGCATCTACTTCACACTGAACATCCACACCATTCTTGTCATCAAGCTTAAAAACCTGAACAGTGAACATGTTTAGACAATATAATGACAAACGGTAGTGAACATAAGGTGTTGGCCAGCAAAAGACAAGTTATTTGATCAAGCCGTCTGGCAGCCAGCAAATACCACACCCCCTCACTAACACTCAATCTGCTAGCTAATTCCAAGTAGATTTGACAGAAAACAGGTACTTCCAAAACAAAAATATTTCACAAAGGCTGCCAAGCTAGCATGCTACCAAGAAAAAAGCTTCCAGTATTGTTCCAGATATATTTGGATTGGAAAAAAAAAAAAAAGAAACTTCTAGAAACAAAAAGAAAAACAATCATTTTCTATGTTACTTCAAATATGGAATGAGATTTGTCTCAAGATACAAAAGTCACAAAA
>NW_011185291.1:0-382 GCF_000146605.3 Meleagris gallopavo | reverse complement strand
TAAGAGAAAATCCAGCTGCATTAGGCAAACAGGATCTAAAAGTGGCCCAGGCTATCAGATCCGAGCTCACCACTCCAGAATAGCTCATCCAAATACTTCATGTTTTCAAAGAAGCACCCTGCTGTCCAAATAGCAGCTACACTTGGCCAGTCAAAACAGCCATCTGGGAAATGAGGCTTGTTTATGGAGTTTGGAAGCAAACAATAAAAAAGCACACAGCCTTTGTGCTTTAGAGGGAACTCCAGGTTAACAACACAGCAAGGGACAGGGACTGGGCACAACGAGGTGCTGGGGCACAGAGGAAAGCAGTAGGAAGGGGAGAGGAATGCAAACTGTGCACTGAGCTCATGAGCTATCTCTTGGCAGGTTTATTGTTAGTGTG
>NW_011185290.1:0-557 GCF_000146605.3 Meleagris gallopavo | reverse complement strand
GGGGCTTCAGCCATCTCTTACAGACACTTGTTCATCTTTTTGCTTCAGTTAATCACTAATACTGAACCATTAACCACAGGTTGTTATGCCAAGAAATAACTGATTCACTTCCTGTCCTCTCTTTTTTATGTTGTGCTCAAGTTTTCTGGATATTTCCATTCATGTAATTTTCTGCTCTTAGCTGGTTAAATGCTGACATCCTCACCTCCTGCCATTACATGAACAAGTATTAAGAATTAAGGACACAGCACACTGACAAACCCATTCGAAGTTGTGTATGGCAACAGCCTTTCCTCTGCCTGAAGCAACAGATGAGCACAGCTGGGGAAAGATGCTGTGATGTCCAGCCAATCTTCACTGTTACAGCTGAATTTTGTCTACTCAATATATGTATGACATCATCCTTAGCACCACAGGCTCTGTGCTCACCACTCAGAGCAGTTGCAGCCTCCCTTCTGCAGCTTTGCTTTGGTTTTGCCCTGTTTGGGCAGTCACTGTTGGCACCCCTCTATTGTGAGCTCACAATGCTTCAGTCCATGCCTATCCCTTTATTCTGC
>NW_011185289.1:0-354 GCF_000146605.3 Meleagris gallopavo | reverse complement strand
TTTACAGAACGTAACTTGAGACAGTTGAACAAATTTTTAGATTAAAATTAAAAAAAAAAAAGAGTTGTGTGGAATGTTGTTGGCTGTCCAGACCAAACAGAGCAGTTTGCCAGGGGGCTGATGGACTAAATCAATGCAATTTAGGCTAGCTCTAGTGAAACTGCATTGAAAAGCAGCTGCCTTCTTACCACCAGGATGAACTTTTGCCATGGAGGCAGTAAGTGCTGTACTTTCAGTACTTAGAATCACAGAATGGCCTGGGTTGCAAAGGACCACAACGCTCATCCAGTTCCAACCCCCTGCTGTGTGCAGGGTCACCAACCAGCAGCCCAGGCTGCCCAGAGCCACATCCAG
>NW_011185288.1:0-489 GCF_000146605.3 Meleagris gallopavo | reverse complement strand
GATCGATGACATCCTGACGTGGATCAGCAACGGTGAGTTCAGGGGCTGCAGAGCAGGCGGGGATGTCTGCACCGAGTGGCTGTGGGAAAGCTGGCGTTGCCCCTGTGCGGATTTCCTTCCTTTTTCCAGAAGGGACACCCGGCTCAGCCATTCCAGATGACAAGATGGAAATCGACAGCGTGCTCACCTGGATCGCCGGTGAGTTCAGGGGCCGCAGCGGTGGCGGGCGGATGTCCGCACCGAGCGGCTGTGGGAAGGCTGCCATCATCGTTCTGGGGGTGGTTTTTGCTTTGACAGAAGCGTCGAGCTGTGCGGAGGTCCCCCAGCAGCCACTGCCAGCCGTCCCCAGCAGCCTCAGCACCTCTCCTGACATCGGAGCAGCCCCTGACTTTCCCAAGAGCAGCAGGGAGCTCAGCAGAGAGGCGCAGGCTGATGCCGGGCCCCTCAGCGAGCCGTTCTCAGGGCAGCCAGCATCCTGTGGGCAGCTCT
>NW_011185287.1:0-978 GCF_000146605.3 Meleagris gallopavo | reverse complement strand
TGTTCTCCCTAGCTCTGCTTATAACATACTTTTGTGTTGGTTGTCAGGGAAAAGAACCCACTCTTTTCCATTTCTTTTTTCATTATGTTCTTACCAGGAAGTTCACAAGATATAAAAACTCTTCAGCATGTTATTATTTTATTTCCAATGCAAATAAAACATTAACATATGTTACATATGAATATTTTGGCTTTCAGACAGCTGGAAGTGGCTAGATTGGCAGTGCTCCAGTTTTTAGTATGCCACTACCCCAGCATCAGTAATGCTGATTTCAAAAGAATTTGCTTAGTCAGGTGGCAATAAAATAGATAAATACAAAATCTGGTTCTATTTATAATGGCAAAAAATATTCTGGGACATGTGAATATTCATGTGGCTATTCATTGATTTCGATTTATTTGCTCTCACCAGAAATGAACTAATGCCACTGCATTACTGGATTTTTATTTTCTATTTCTTTTTAGGGTTTTTTGTGTTTTGTTCCATAACGAAGAGCACATTGCCAAATCAGCAGCTTGTAACTGATGTTCTGGTTTCTGCCTGGAGCTTTGCTCTATAGGTTTTACAAATTTTTGTGGTATTAGTAAAAATTATCCTTGATGGGAAAATGTTCTAAAAAGAGGAGAATTTGACTCTAGCTGAAAACCTCAAGATTACAAATGTTGGAAAAGATCATAGAGAAATAGCAAGATGGAGATACAGAGCAGTTCATGGAGTTGGCTAGAGCAGAATCTTTCCAGGAAAAAATAAAGAAAAGAATTCAGGACCTGTTGAGACCTATGGAGTTTTGCGAATATCAGTTTGCATCAGACATGCTCTTGTTATTATTAACAGATATCCCATGTTCATAAGGGTCAGCTAGGTGGAAATTTGGCAGCCTAGAGAAGATAATGCTAGGAGTCATGGGATTATATTTAGGTCCTGTGAAATGAAAACATGGGAAGGTTATAAAAGTTGAAAAACAATAAATTAAATATT
>NW_011185286.1:0-703 GCF_000146605.3 Meleagris gallopavo | reverse complement strand
CATGGAGTTGGCTAGAGCAGAATACTTTACCAGGAAAAAATAAAGAAAAGAATTCAGGACCTGTTGAGACCTATGGAGTTTTGCGAATATCAGTTTGCATCAGACATGCTCTTGTTATTATTAACAGATATCCCATGTTCATAAGGGTCAGCTAGGTGGAAATTTGGCAGCCTAGAGAAGATAATGCTAGGAGTCATGGGATTATATTTAGGTCCTGTGAAATGAAAACATGGGAAGGTTATAAAAGTTGAAAAACAATAAATTAAATATTGAAAATATAAACCAACTCGAAATTTTCAAAAATGTGATTTTGTTTTCCTGGCAATCTAAGGAAAAGACAGTAAAAATATGGATTAAATGGATTCAATGAGATTAACAAAATGTTTTATACCATTACCGTCATTTATCTCTTTATGAAGAAAATAATTTAAACCAGTGGCTTTCAGTCTTTTTGAATGCAAAGGTCTCAACATTTTCCAATGGCAATGTATAGTGAATTTATCTTTCTACCGCTTGTTTTATTCTTCTCAGCCATTCCTTGCAGTTTTCTGAATTGTGGTATGTAGATCTCCAGACTGATTTATAGCGGTCACTCTTTCTACATTTGTAGAAAAATATTTTTCCACTTGAAATAATAGCAACTTTTGTCTCATGTGAGACACAACATCAAAACTGACATGAAAGCAGATATGGTGTAATTGCC
>NW_011185285.1:0-832 GCF_000146605.3 Meleagris gallopavo | reverse complement strand
AGTCCTGCAAGGCATTTGTACTGTATGACAAAACTAGAAGCTGTGTTTCTGCATGACATGAGGAGCCCTCAGCCATGGCCTGCTGGGTCTGGAAGCGGCAGATCTCTAGGGCAACAAGTCACAGTGCACAAATAAATGTTATGTTGATGCAGAAGCAGAATCTGAAACAAAAAGAAATCCCCTGTAGGCTGTTTTCCTAACGATTAGCATGCACACATAGAAGGTGAGACCTTCACGGGGTTTTGTCAGGATAACAAAAATCTACCAGTCTGTTTTCCCATTTTTGCCCTATGTTATGCAGTGACCTATTTTTGCTTTGGACCCATTGGCTCTACCAGTCCTCCTCCCTTTACTGATGTGGAAGCTGCAGTTTGCCTTACAGCTTGGGCTGCTCAGAGACCTGGGGCTGGCCCAGTGGGAGCACAGCAAAGCACTAAAAATGGCAAGAGCAAAATCAGCAACTGTGACCATAAGAAAGATGTCAAATTTTTATCTGCCATCCTTTTAGCTAACCTTATATCAATCATGACCAGCATACAAAGGGAGTAGTCTGCTTTTGTTACCTATTAATTTCTCTCCAGCTCTTCAATAAGGTCGTAACCATCTGACATGTGAGTTTTGTTTTGGCATAGAGTGTATCATTAGTTGCTGTCCTTTGCAGGATCCATGCTACTTTGTACATGTAGGAAACTGACAGCATGACATAGAGAGAGTTCTATGAATTGCACAGGAAAGATGCTCATGGTCATCCTGCTGTATCCTAGGAACTATTGGAGGGCTGTGACAGCCATTCCTAAGAAAGCTGACCGCTATGCTTCCACATATCCACTGA
>NW_011185284.1:0-775 GCF_000146605.3 Meleagris gallopavo | reverse complement strand
GCCCAGAGCAGCCCTGGCTGATGAGATCTGCCCCTGGAAGGTGCTTGTTGAACCGCAGCCCCGTGCTGTGGAGCTGGGCTTGGCTCTTGCTTCTTAGTTTAAAATAAATATAAAAATTCCACCCCTGCCTTCTATTCCTGGAGCAGTTTCCGATGCTTGCTGAGCCTGCTGGGTGCCTCCTTCTGCTCCCCAGTGGGGCAGTGGTGTAGGGTGAAAAATCAGCTTTTGGAGTAATCCAGTCTTTCCTCCTTCTTTAGCAATGCATTTTAGGGAGGAGGAGGGTAAGACCACCCTCCAGCACATAGCTGTGCTTTTAGACATGTGGCTTGCTTTCCTCCTTGCTTCTTGCTAATCCCCCCTGCATTTTGCTCCAGAGGTTTTAAAATCTCTGCAGTCCTGGGCAGGAAAGCGCTCTGGGAGCAGTTACATGTGGTCACCCCGTGACACCCATCTCTCTGTCCCCACAGATCTCATCCACACGACCTGCCCCTGGGCTCAGACCTCAGCCACTCCATCGTTACGGTCATTAGCGGAGAGGAGCACTTCGAGGATTATGGAGAAGGGAATGAAGCAGATTTGTTCTCGGACAGCTTGTGTAATGGGGAAAGCAGCTTTAGCAGCTCCTCGTTCCTCTCCCCCAGGTAATGCTCAGCACAGCGCTGGCTGCGTTGTAATGGGTGTCGTTGGCATAACTTCTCAACTTGGGCTCTGCGTTTGGGTTTGCACACAACTTGGTCTGCGAGAGCAAATCCTGGATATAAGGAGATAACCAGCA
>NW_011185283.1:0-600 GCF_000146605.3 Meleagris gallopavo | reverse complement strand
TTATACGTGTAGAGGATAAAGATCTTTTTTACCAGTGCAGTCATTTCAAGGAAAAATGTAGATAGCATTTTTACCATTTAGAGAGTTCTAATTAAAAGCTGTTATGCTCCTGATGAACTCAAAATGACAGTATATCTGTTTAAAGTACTTATATATTATGTATTATATGCTCAATCTCTCAATTGAGAACGTATCTAAAAACATTGCTTAATAGGAAAATTATGGATCTTGTTATAGTCAATCTTTTGATGTTCTGTTACAAAATATGCACAAGTTTTTGTATATTGTGCTCTCAGTAGAGTAAAAAGGGTAAAAAGGGATCATCATAGTTATTGAAGCAGATAAGGTAGATACTGTAGGAGCTCTTATCACTTTTTTTACTGCCATATCTCCACATAGCTATTAAGATATATTTTAAGGCCAAACAGAAAATATCATCCAGCAGTTAAGTATAGACTTATACTGGAAATAGCTCTAAAAAAGAAAAGTACTGACCCTTTTACAACTCTCTCATACAGTATATAAATACTGGATGTGCTAGTTATTGTTGCCTGGATCACTAATGACACATGAAATCATCTCTTTATAGATGTACTTGCA
>NW_011185282.1:0-770 GCF_000146605.3 Meleagris gallopavo | reverse complement strand
AGGCAGAAGGTTTTGGCACTGAGGGCGGTGAGGCACTGGCACAGGTTGCCCAGAGAGGCGGTGGTGCCCCGTCCCTGCAGACAGCCCAGGTCAGGCTGTTGGGGCTGTGAGCACTGCTGGAGCTGTGGGTGTCCCTGTGCACTGCAGGGAGCGGCACCAGGCGGCCTTTGAGGGCTCCTTCCAACTCAAATGATTCTACAATTCTGTGATACTACAGCCTTTGAGCTCCCTTCCACCTCAAGCCCTTCTATGATGCTATGAAATACTTCAGCCATTTAGAAAATGAAATAAAAATCGAATGCAACACACCTGAAGGATTTCACCTGATGGGCACTGCACTTTTCCCTGGCATTGCTACCCATTTACTTCAGGGTGGAAAGGCAGAGACCCAGCTCTGCTCTCACCTCCATCCAGGTCTGTGCACAGTTCTGCCTGCTGAGCACTCGGAGGACGATGTGGTTAATGAGTTGGGAGCCAGCAGCGTTCTGTAGAGTAAACAAAAAGAGAAGTTGGTATTGCTGTTCCCTGCTAGAAAGGCAACATCAGCCTCTTTTATGAACTTTTATCTCGTTGAACTGAAGGCTGCTTCTGAAGTGTTGCTGGCACGGGTGTTGTGCCATGAATTAGCAAACACCCACTCTGACAACAAGCCATTGTCTGTGGCATCTTTGTAATGAGATTTAACAAAATGGCCAGCAACTTAAAATTAATGCAAATGCGTGAAACTTCACACATACCAAATGGATTAGAATATCATTAATGTGAGCATT
>NW_011185281.1:0-670 GCF_000146605.3 Meleagris gallopavo | reverse complement strand
TTTATAAGCATTCATTTCACTTAGTCAAAAGGATAACTACTCAAGAACAAGAAAGACCCTTAAGCTGCCTTTTGAAGCAGAAGAAAGTATGAGCAAGAACAGAAAGAAACGGCAAGGCCTATCAAAGACTCAAACCATAAGGAAGGGGAAGCATCAATATTTCCAGCTCCAATTCCCCACAAGGGCAGCAGTTTCTAAAACAAGATTGTTAGCCAAAGGGAAGCGATATGTAGGGATGCCAGAAAGAAGAAATCACCCTCTTATAATTTGCTCCATCTTAGTTGTGTACACACGATTCCCACAAGGACCTGAAGTTTTTGTGTCTAAATTCCAGATTCTGATGTTCTCTAACATAGTATGGTTTCTCAGTTCATATTGCTAACAAAACGACTGACTAAAGCAGTTGAGGACAGTTGTCCACAAAGTTAACTGAGACCAAGAGCTCTCTTCACTAAGATCATTGGAAAATCCGCATGGTTGAGAGATTTTACATTACCCAGACTGCATTTATATCACTGCCTACGAGGTGGGAATGTTCAATTTTGAATACTTTTTGAACTCAGCAAGGCCTGTACCACAACACTACTTCATGAAGCACCAGGTTTTCACGTCACTGACTAGATTCAATTGCTGCAGTTCTGCTCCCTTTATGAAGGCACACTGAGAAGCT
>NW_011185280.1:0-902 GCF_000146605.3 Meleagris gallopavo | reverse complement strand
TGCAATAGCAGATATCTCTTGATTAAAATTACCCTCTAAATTAATAAGTGTTTGCCAGAGGGAAGGAAAGCAATGTTCAGTTAATATGCAAATACACAAACCAACCAAAGGAACAACCTCCCAGCTCCCCAGCAAATTTGGGCATTTGTTAAACAAGACCTAAATTAACACAAAACATAGATCTCTAATTATAACAGAACCTGCTAGATAAGGGGCTTTGTCATTTGTTTTCAGAGCATGAATGTAAAAGGCAGGAATGTTTTTTCAAGGGTTTCCTTGGTCCAGAGGGCAGGAACAAAAACTGGTTCCGTGCACTGCTAGCATTTGACTCCCTTCAGCTTGATTCACAAGGCTTTTCTGGTGAAAAAGGTATAAGAATCAGGCAAAGGAACTTCCCCTGAAGATGACTGAACTATAAACAGAATCAAGTCCCTGACTGGGACCTGATTGTTTCAGTGTCTTTTTTTTTCCCTTTAGTACTTGGACAAAACTTCTCAGTAGCAAATTACCCCTGTTTTGTGGTTACCATGAACAGCAAGCACACAGTTAGCACAGAATGAGGTCCAAACTATTAGAAGCCTCCACTCAGCTCCTTCTAAGCCACTATGCCACAAAACAATCTACAGTGAGCACCCGACCAGCCTTTTGGGCTCACTGCTGTACCTTTAAAAAAATCTTGTGCTCCTGCTTTATCACACAATGAGGTGATGGTCCTGTAAATGCCTTCTGCCCTATCCTCCCCCATATTCCAGGCATTTATGCCAAATGGTGCAGAGATTATTTTCCCCTTCTCTATATTTGTTGGCAGCACGTTCTGGTGCAGTGTCCTAGGAGAAGATAAAAGCCCCACACAGCCAGATAGGCAATTTCCTCATCCCTTGCACTAGAGAGGCAGCCTTATC
>NW_011185279.1:0-560 GCF_000146605.3 Meleagris gallopavo | reverse complement strand
ATTTATGGCAGATAATCAGTTTTAAAAGCAAGCAAAAATTAGCAGACTATGAGTTTTTGACAACAAGTAATTCACTCCACCCATATTATTAACTGGACATCTTGTGTATACATTAAAACTAATTTTAATCAAACAGTTCTGCGCTACAACAAACTATTTGTCCTCCTTGTTCTCCAACGCCGCCCTGAGCTGCTTTTAGCACATAAATCATTTCCGTTTTCCTGAAAATGCCCAGTTCCTGTGACTCATAACACCATCTACTGGACAATTATGACCAAAATGTGACTAAAAATGCTCTTAATCGGTGCACTGGCCCATGTACGCCGATAATGTATTCATACACGCACCTGCTTTGGTCACAATCTAACATGAATTCCTCCAGTGATGTTATGAATGGGTATTTTTTATAGCCAGTGAACAAATACCTGTCAGAATCTAGAACATATTTTGCTCTTGCCATTTAGACCTGGGGAATATTTACAGCACAAAGATAGAAAATAATAAAATAATGATTCATTTCTGGTATTTATAAAAAGTAGCAGCCTGATGCTCCTTCAGCT
>NW_011185278.1:0-410 GCF_000146605.3 Meleagris gallopavo | reverse complement strand
CAGCAAACAGTTGTTAGTGGTTATGAATATCTGGGTTCAGTTCTGAATGTTTGTCCCATTTTCTTGAGGACAGAGATGAGAAATAGTCCAAAAGTGCACAAAAGGAACAGTTTACAAAGTTGAAAATGGGAGTAGGATATAAATGACACCTAGTAGTGACATACAAGAAGGCCATGAACTCAGATGTCTTAGCGTCTCCATAGAATGACATTATATTATCAGGGAATGAGGTTGCCACATGTGCTGTGATGTAAGAGCCATGCATGGCATGAAATTGCTAATGATGCCTAGCAATACAGAGTTGCGTTAAAAGTAGAGCATGAAGAAAAAACAAATATAATTTCTTCTATTAGCTCCCAGGTAATAATGAATGAACTGAAGATCTTTGCTAGCTCTTCCTTACTTTTTTT
>NW_011185277.1:0-757 GCF_000146605.3 Meleagris gallopavo | reverse complement strand
GTGATTACGCTTAGTAGAATGGATTTTGTTCTGCAACTGTAAGAGATTGTTTCTGTTGTGTTTTTTTAAAAACACATTTTTGCAGAATATCAGTTAATGAGGCACAGAAACCATTGTCCTGGATAAGGAGGTTTCATGCTCCTTATAAGAGCATGAAAAATAAAAGAGGATTTTCCTCTTTTATTATTTAAAGTAAAACAATTTTTAGCTTTTTCACTTTTTTATTGTGGACTACATCCTGCACCCTTTATTTAACTTATTTACATAAAGACTGGATTTCTGTCAATACCATTTGTCTTGGCCTACAGCAAAATTGTTATTTATAATAAAGCAGAGCATCTTTACCTCTGAACTCCTTACCATCATGGGAATGGGAGGGTGTTTGGAAACAGGGAGGGGGTAATCCTTGCTCTTAGCAGCCCTGTGCCAAAGGGTGAATTTCGTTTGAGTGAAAGCGTTAAAATGTAATAAATAGGATAATGTGCAACGGAGGATGGAGGAATGGATATGTGATAAACAATCAATTCATATCAACACAGTTTTCTTCTTCTCCCTTGTTATTCCTCACATAGAAATGGGAAAGCTCCAAGTGTCTTACTCTGGAATAAAGCTGCCCATTCACACTGTGGGCTCTATGCCCACTCTGGCTATCAGAGCTATCCCTTGCGGCTGGTTTCAGGCAGGAGGAGTGGAACATATAACACCTATCTCTCACCTGTCTAACCATGCATAAGGGAGCAGGCATTGTATGGTGCCC
>NW_011185276.1:0-572 GCF_000146605.3 Meleagris gallopavo | reverse complement strand
ATTCTGATCTAGAAGTGACTTTTTACCAAGTCTTCCCTTCAATACCAAGTATTGAAAAATGAATATCTTGTATAAGCAAAGCATTCCCAAAGCAATACAGTAAAAACTGTAGTCTTTCCACTTACTTGTCTGTGTTGAAAGCTTTTGACACAAGTGCTCTCCCTCAAGAGTCGCAACTGTTTATACTGCTGAAGAGACATAATCTGCAGATTTCTGCTGACCTGTATCTGACATTTAATCATTTAACTTTGCAATTTATTCTGGTTTTTTGTGGGACTGAGGCTGAAGAAAAACCTCTATTGCCAAAGATCTTGTTCTGAGCAACTAAAAGCGTAGAGGAATACAAGAAAGAAAAAGGTCTCTCATATTTTCACTTTACTCCTTTGCAGAGTTGAAATAAAATCAGTAGCGTCAAATTGAAGAGGCTGGTAAAGCTTCATTTTTAGAATATCTTGCTGTCCAAAGGATAGCTTTCTCTTCACGTTATGAATTAGATACAGGAGGGAGAATTGACAATTCAGATTCTTCCTTAGACTTAATTATTTCATAAATGCAAAATCTTTTATTTTTTT
>NW_011185275.1:0-1513 GCF_000146605.3 Meleagris gallopavo | reverse complement strand
AGAGATGGGCAGCGTGAGACTGCTGCCTTCCTCATCTGCACAGGCTCTCCGCCTGCCTCTTTCGAAAGAAGGCAGGAGCACGGGATTGTAAGTAACCGCTCCTCATCAGGATGATGGTATCTTCAGGAGGCACTACTTCTGAAGATACAGCAAGAAAGTTTAGAAACACAGCCTGGGCTTTTTGCGGGGCGCCTCGTCACCAGTCTGAAAGTGCCATTCATTGGAAAAAAAAAAAAATGCTGCACACTTTCCAGTTCTGTTGCACGGACACCAAAACCTGGCCTGCTGGGAGACCGGTGGGTTGCAGGTGAGTTTGTTGTTGTCAGTGCACGCTGTGCATTTTTGACAAGCTGCAAGATGCTGCTAAGTTCCTCTTTCAAAGGGAATGGGAAAAGCTGCAGCTGGTTCAGACACAGGAGCAGCACCACAGCAAGGCTCTGGTCCGTCCCTTCCTGCTGTGCATGCTACAGTTTCTCCACGAATATACACAGAACCTCAGCTTCCCAAGTCTTCTGGTGAACAGATGGAAATATACGCACCAGGGACTGCCTTCTCCAAATCCTTCTTCCTTCCCTCGAGGACAGGGAAATATTTTCCTGTCTTCAATTCCTCGTTCCATCTCGCAGGACCTTCACGGAAAGTTTTAAGATACATTTCAGGCAAACTGATTTCTGATGTGAGAGCTCTTTCTGGTGAAGTCAATGAAGGCAGACTACCCACCTCCGGGATGCCAGCGGGACGCCAGTCGAGGATCTGGCAATGCCCTCAGCGCAGGCTCGTCTGCAACCCAAGAACCACGAGAACTTTCCATCATACACTGCAACCTACATACTACAACTGCATAACGGCATCACTGAGGGGCAGCTGGTATCGGGGAATCACGCAGTGGCAGGGCACGCAAAGGCACGTCTGGATTCTCATACCTTCAGACGTGCCTGGCTGACATTAGAGCTTTGAGCTGGCAGCTCTCAAAGGAAGTAAAAAGCCATGACATACCCATGCGATCCGCCAGAGCTTCTGAGCTGGAAGCCAGCTGGGAAGCTGGATCCCATTCTCCGCCATTCACATCTGTAAGGACACACAGGACAGAGCAGTTGCTGTCAAACCTGTCCACATACCTCTTCAGATGGGAGTGACAGGGGACTACTTTACAAGCCTCTTCTCTCTCTTCAACGCAGGAGCACCTTGAAAACAGTTGCTGGGTGCCTGCAGTGGCTCCGTGCTATTAAAAGATAGCCACGTGTGGAACTGCACAGGGAAAGGGAATGGGGAAGGGGAAGACCTAAAGAGCCTTTCCTTCCAGTGACTTAACTGTGGGATTGCCCTGATCTCATGGAGCAGATGAAGCTGAGGCTTCGACAAGCCACTGCCTACGGACACAGCTGTCATCAAGGGCAGAAGAGAAAGGTTCCCATTGCACGTGGCCACCTCTCTCTTCCTTAGCAACCTACAGTGACTACAAGGGGCTCAGGTAGTGACACGCGAGCCAGATGCAGGACAAAAGGCCCCAAGT
>NW_011185274.1:0-489 GCF_000146605.3 Meleagris gallopavo | reverse complement strand
GAGCTTCTGAGCTGGAAGCCAGCTGGGAAGCTGGATCCCATTCTCCGCCATTCACATCTGTAAGGACACACAGGACAGAGCAGTTGCTGTCAAAGCTGTCCACATACCTCTTCAGATGGGAGTGACAGGGGACTACTTTACAAGCCTCTTCTCTCTCTTCAACGCAGGAGCACCTTGAAAACAGTTGCTGGGTGCCTGCAGTGGCTCTGTGCTATTAAAAGATAGCCACGTGTGGAACTGCACAGGGAAAGGGAATGGGGAAGGGAAGACCTAAAGAGCCTTTCCTTCCAGTGACTTAACTGTGGGATTGCCCTGATCTCATGGAGCAGATGAAGCTGAGGCTTCGACAAGCCACTGCCTACGGACACAGCTGTCATCAAGGGCAGAAGAGAAAGGTTCCCATTGCACGTGGCCACCTCTCTCTTCCTTAGCAACCTACAGTGACTACAAGGGGCTCAGGTAGTGACACGCGAGCCAGATGCAGGACAA
>NW_011185273.1:0-1562 GCF_000146605.3 Meleagris gallopavo | reverse complement strand
AGAGATGGGCAGCGTGAGACTGCTGCCTTCCTCATCTGCACAGGCTCTCCGCCTGCCTCTTTCGAAAGAAGGCAGGAGCACGGGATTGTAAGTAACCGCTCCTCATCAGGATGATGGTATCTTCAGGAGGCACTACTTCTGAAGATACAGCAAGAAAGTTTAGAAACACAGCCTGGGCTTTTTGCGGGGCGCCTCGTCACCAGTCTGAAAGTGCCATTCATTGGAAAAAAAAAAAAATGCTGCACACTTTCCAGTTCTGTTGCACGGACACCAAAACCTGGCCTGCTGGGAGACCGGTGGGTTGCAGGTGAGTTTGTTGTTGTCAGTGCACGCTGTGCATTTTTGACAAGCTGCAAGATGCTGCTAAGTTCCTTCTTTCAAAGGGAATGGGAAAAAGCTGCAGCTGGTTCAGACACAGGAGCAGCACCACAGCAAGGCTCTGGTCCGTCCCTTCCTGCTGTGCATGCTATAGTTTCTCCACAAATATACATAGAACCTCAGCTTCCCAAGTCTTCTGGTGAACAGATGGAATTATACGCACCAGGGACTGCCTTCTCCACATCCTTCTTCCCTTCCCCGAGGACAGGGAAATATTTTCCTGTCTTCAATTCCCCGTTCCATCTCACAGGACCTTCACGGAAAGTTTTAAGATAAATTTCAGGCAAACTGATTTCTGATGTGAGTGCTCTTTCTGGTGAAGTCAATGAAGGCAGACTACCCACCTCCGGGATGCCAGCGGGACGCCAGTCGAGGATCTGGCAATGCCCTCAGCGCAGGCTCGTCTGCAACCCAAGAACCACGAGAACTTTCCATCATACACTGCAATCTACATACTACAACTGCATAACGGCATCACTGAGGGGCAGCTGGTATCGGGGAATCACGCAGTGGCAGGGCACGCAAAGGCACGTCTGGATTCTCATACCTTCAGACGTGCCTGGCTGACATTAGAGCTTTGAGCTGGCAGCTCTCAAAGGAAGTAAAAAGCCATGACATACCCATGCGATCCGCCAGAGCTTCTGAGCTGGAAGCCAGCTGGGAAGCTGGATCCCATTCTCCACCATTCACATCTGTAAAGACACACAGGACAGAGCAGTTGCTGTCAAACCTGTCCACATACTTCTTCAGATGGGAGTGACAGGGGACTACTTTACAAGCCTCTTCTCTCTCTTCAACGCAGGAGCACCTTGAAAATAGTTGCTGGGTGCCTGCAGTGGCTCTGTGCTATTAAAAGATAGCCACGTGTGGAACTGCACAGGGAAAGGGAATGGGGAAGGGAAGACCTAAAGACCCTTTCCTTCCAGTGACTTAACTGTGGGATTGCCCTGATCTCATGGAGCAGATGAAGCTGAGGCTTCGACAAGCCACTGCCTACGGACACAGCTGTCATCAAGGGCAGAAGAGAAAGGTTCCCATTGCACGTGGCCACCTCTCTCTTCCTTAGCAACCTACAGTGACTACAAGGGGCTCAGGTAGTGACACGCAAGCCAGATGCAGGACAAAAGGCCCCAAGTTGCAGAGGGGCCAGGTGAGCTGCTGGCTGGCATTCAGCAGCTTTCAAA
>NW_011185272.1:0-2579 GCF_000146605.3 Meleagris gallopavo | reverse complement strand
ATTAAAAGATAGCCACGTGTGGAACTGCACAGGGAAAGGGAATGGGGAAGGGAAGACCTAAAGACCCTTTCCTTCCAGTGACTTAACTGTGGGATTGCCCTGATCTCATGGAGCAGATGAAGCTGAGGCTTCGACAAGCCACTGCCTACGGACACAGCTGTCATCAAGGGCAGAAGAGAAAGGTTCCCATTGCACGTGGCCACCTCTCTCTTCCTTAGCAACCTACAGTGACTACAAGGGGCTCAGGTAGTGACACGCAAGCCAGATGCAGGACAAAAGGTCCCAAGTTGCAGAGGGGCCAGGTGAGCTGCTGGCTGGCATTCATTTCAAAATACTTTCTCCAGGCCACGTTCCATCAGAGACCTGATGGAACAATATTCAGCCCCTTGAGGCTTTCTTACTGGGAGACCTGTGAGTCAGAGAGACAAAGGCAGCACTGGGAGCACGCGGCACCCAAGAATCAGTGCACACCATGCATTTCACCCAGCACTGTCACGCTGGCTGATGGAGAGCTGAAAGACTGCTGAGCTATCACCACCAAGTATGAGCAAGTAACAAGGAAATGAAGACTGGGGACTTACACCCCAGGCTCAGGGACAGGATTCCACTCTGCCCATTGACCTCGAGGGCCTGCAGGGACAAGTGAGATCAGACACAGGTGAGCAGAGCAGAGCTTTCCTCTGCATGTCAGGGCCTTCTTCTTCCTCAGTGACCTGCAGGGTGCTGGCGGGTCAGGGAATGACATGGCCCAAAGAAGGTCTGGGTTCTCTCAGCTGAAGAGAGGCAGGGGCAACCTTCCCACTGAAATGTGGCAGCGCTCCCAGTAACAAACTACTCATGATTGATCTGTGTAAGACCTCCAAGGTACAAGCAGGTTAGGAAGACCTTGAGAAGATCTGAAATAAAATTGTATGCTACTGGGGCACAAATTTTTCTGCCTTCGTGGAAACAGGCACTCAGAACCTACCTCTGGGTTGATCCCAAGGCACAAGACCCGGGTTCAGAATAGCACCTGAATAGGGCGCACCAATGTCAGCATCTAGGATCAAGAAGAACTGATGAGAGAAGTTCCCATTGCTGGGGATGTTGTGATCTTCTTCTCCCTTAGAAACTGGAGGTGGGTCAGGGAATGGGGCAGGAGAAAGACTCAGGTCGCGATTTCGCAGTTGCAGAGTGGCTGGGAGGACCTCTTGGCTGCCTCCTGGCAGCTGACATAATACGCTCTCCATGCCACGTGCAACAACCCTTCCGGACCGCACGGAAGGAGCAGCAGCCCTCGGGACTGTCTTACTGGGACGCCTCTGGTGTCCACAAAGGAAGGTGACACCGAAGCACCGGAGGAAAACACACCTGTGACTTCCTCTGGGCTGTGGGTCGGGGCTCGGTGTTGGAAACTGGGATTCGTCTATGGGAAGTACCACGCGGCTGGAGCGGAAATGCTCACGCTTTTCCCAGCACACTTCTTCAGAGCTCTCCCCCAGGACATCACCCAGGGTGAAGGCTGTGCTCCAGCCAGCAAGCGGCAGAGCTGTGGCCTGGCATGGCTGGAGCCAGCCCTGGGGAACAGCGCTGCCACGGGCTCTTGCCCGGCTCCTGCGGTGCTGCCCATCCCCCTCTGCCTAACGTCCACCACAGAGGGTGGCCCCAGGGAAGGGTGGCGTAGGGCCATGGCGACGCAGCCTGACTTCAGGCCCCCTGTGCCGCCCAGTTTTGGCCCCATCTCTGCCCACTCACCTGCTCCCTGTGCTCGGAGCGGAGCAGCACAAATTTCAGAGGTACGCAGGGCCATCAGTAGGAGGAGCACAAGAAGGCGGGCAGGGGCCATGGCCCCCCACACTCGTGCCATGCTGCCACCACCACCGCTGCAGCCACAGCAAGTGTTGCAGTTGGGGCAGGCGCACAGCAATGCCTGTGCCATGGGAAAGCATCGCAGTGGGGCACTATGACCTCACGGCCCCGTGAAGCCGGGTGGAGGCTCCCCGCCCCTCTTGTGATGCGCTGCACCAGGGCTGCTGGGGCCGGTGCTTACATCATAGAAACACCCAGTCCCACACCCTCTAGTTCTTCATAAGTATTGTGAGGAGTAGGAGCAGACTGAGGCCTCACTGTATCAGGAGCACAGGCTGTCTGCCGATTCCTCTCTGTCACCTGTTTGCAAGGCGACTGGGGGCCTCATGCTCCATAGGGAGCCTCAGTTGCATGCTGGGACCTCGGGGCCGATAGGGCCTGGCACCACCAGTCAATTTCCTTTTCACAGTCCTTGATGGTCCGCAGCCTCTCCACCTCTTCCCTCAGGCAGGCCACCAGACTGAGAAGGTCATCTACCTGGTCGCACCTTACACAGGCGCTGCCTCCATCGCCTGGCACTTCAAGGGCCAGACTCTGGCACTCGTTGCAGCCAGCAACCTGAACGCTAGCGTGCTGTTTTGGGACCTCAGTCAGGGTCTCCACACTCTTCTTGGCTACAGCCTTCCTCTTACGTGTGCAGGGGACCTCTGTCTGGGTCTCCACATGTCTCCTGGCAGTAGCCTTCCGCCGGGACGCAGCCATGGCAATCCAGCAGACCCACTAGCACTAGC
>NW_011185271.1:0-681 GCF_000146605.3 Meleagris gallopavo | reverse complement strand
CCTTGATGGTCCGCAGCCTCTCCACCTCTCCCTCAGGCAGGCCACCAGGACTGAGAAGGTCATCTACCTGGTCGCACCTTACACAGGCGCTGCCTCCATCGCCTGGCACTCAAGGGCCAGACTCTGGCACTCGTTGCAGCCAGCAACCTGAATGCTAGCGTGCTGTTTTGGGACCTCAGTCAGGGTCTCCACACTCTTCTTGGCTACAGCCTTCCTCTTACGTGTGCAGGGGACCTCTGTCTGGGTCTCCACATGTCTCCTGGCAGTAGCCTTCCGCCGGGACGCAGCCATGGCAATCCAGCAGACCCACTAGCACTAGCACAGAGTAGCCTTAACAAGTGCGACTAAACAGCTCCGTCCCGTTTCTGATAGTGCTGGATCCGCCCTCGCTCTTTTACCAGGTCGTTCAGGGGCGCAACCGCACTAATCACCCTCTTCACAGTGACAAAAACTCCTCCTCCTCGCCTGTGTGCTTCAACGCACTTATTAGAGGGGGAGAGGGAGGCGGGGACGGAGAGCCGCTACCCTGGCAACGCCCCGCCACGTGAGCCGCTCTCGCAAGAGGTGCCGGGCTGCTCCGATGTCTCGGGAATCCCTGGATGAGGGAAAACCGAGCGAATCCCCTGGGCACCCCGCGATCAGCCGCCTCAGCTCTGCCTCGGGCAGCTCCGAAGCAGCAAA
>NW_011185270.1:0-529 GCF_000146605.3 Meleagris gallopavo | reverse complement strand
GAGCCGCAGCAGCAGCAGAGTTGAGGTGGGGCGGGGAGCTCGACCCGCACGGAGCTCGGTCCGCACGGACAGCGCCGTGCTGGGCGGCTGCAGCCTTCGTCAAACCGCTTCTCCAGGCGGGGCGAGGCCCGGAGAATGTTTTGCTCTGCCGTCCGTATCGATAGGAGGTGCTTTAATATGACTGGCAGGGTTTGTAGGTAGAAAAAGGGGCACGTGGCGAGACCGAACGGAGCACGGAGTTTGCATCTCGGGTTTGTCAAAGCGTGAGGAAAGGGGAGGTTTGGGTTTGGGTTTGGGTTTGGTGCCGTGTTGTGAGTATGGAAGAACTGCTGCGACAACGGGTTAATGAGGATAAATATTTATTCACCAAATGTAGCAGCGAGCTTTTTGTCTGCTTTTTGTACCATTTATCATGGACAGATGCCTTTTCACTGAGCCGTCTCTTTCTTACTCCCGGGTGTTGTTTCATATTTTGTCTATTTTTTTGCCCTTCTGCTTCCCCCTGTGCTTGAGGACTTTCAGAACGCAG
>NW_011185269.1:0-684 GCF_000146605.3 Meleagris gallopavo | reverse complement strand
TGTACTGTTTGGCTGCTGGCCTTTTCTGGGGCCGTCTATACTTCCCTTGTGATTCTCATGACGTGCCTATTTTGTGTACCTTTTTCTAGTTCAAAGTGTGTGAAATAGCACAAGGGCTATGGTGCAGTCTATGCTGCTGTTAGCACGGTATGAAGCTGAGATGTTGCATCTTGGTGGTGTGGGCTGTGCTGATGTGTAGTCTTCTTTAAGAAGTCAGCACAAGTTTGCAAGGGTGATGTTGGAGGACTGTGAGTGCAGAAGTAGCCAAACCTGTGTAGTCCTTTCTGTAGTGCCTTCTGGGAATACTGGGAACTCTGGCATATACTACCCCAGAACTTTGCCAGAGCTTTGTCTTGAAAACAGCTTGTTCATGTGGCCAGAACTAGGAGCCTGCTAACAATTAAGCCCTGTAGACAGTGAGCAGTTCCTTGTTTGAACTGTCTCCCCAGTCTTGTCATGTACAGAATTTATGAGTCTCTGTACAACAGAATAGAAAATTGCATATTTTAAAATACAGTAACTTAGTAATATTCTGTATACTGACTTTGCTGTAGGATATAGCTTTAATTTGTTAATGAAACATATACTTGATGTGAAATATTTAAAACTTAAAATTTGGGAAGAGTGATAGAATGAAGAGAATGAAGATTTGGTTTGCCTTTATTTTTAGTGTCAAGGTATTGC
>NW_011185268.1:0-652 GCF_000146605.3 Meleagris gallopavo | reverse complement strand
TTTCATTGTGATGAGTGTGCTTACTCTTGAATATTTTCCCAAACATTAGCATTTTCAATCACAATGCTGAGGTAATTTGTGTATGTTTTTGTTTAGGGCATTGCAACAACATTCATTGCTTGGCAAAAGCTATCAACCAGATTGCTGCAGCTTTATTTACCATCCACAAGGGAAGCATCGAAGACCGTCTAAAAGAATTTTTGGCTGTATGTATGATTTAATTTCTAAAATTAGCTTTTTTCAGTATAATCCTCTGTGTATTAATTAGTATTTTAGCACCTATCATCTCTTGTAGAGTCTATGTCTGGGAAAAGATGTGTAATGCATATGAAGTCATGATTCCGTTTACAAAATCTTCCCTTGATGTACTGGACTCTCTTCAGTCATTTTACCTTTTCAGGGAAGGTACCTTAGGAGTGGCTCTTCAAGTAGTACCTTTTGACATGTCTGCTCTCCTTAGACAGGAGCTGGCAGATAGCTGCACAGTACAAGGATATTTGGGAAGAGATGTTTTTATGCTTTAGAGTAGACTGAAGATCAAAGCTGCTGGAATCCCCACTGATGCTTCAAAAGAAGTCAGAAGCCTTTAGGTCCTGAAGATGTGTTTTAAATTCATTTTGGCATGCTTCTTAAGTAGAAGTAATTTTTTTTT
>NW_011185267.1:0-599 GCF_000146605.3 Meleagris gallopavo | reverse complement strand
GCTATGTGCACATAGGATCTCTACCACAGCAAAGCTGGCAGGGCTGAGCTAGCGTCTCCCTTCTGCACTGAAGTCATCTTCCTGGTGTCAGCACAGCCACAAACGGCAGGATAAGAGCAGGCCTCGAGACCTGACGAAATGAAGGCTGATAATTAGCACAATTATCCTTCCAGAAGATAAGTGTCTTCTCAAGGAGCCTGACACCAACTCGTGCGGGCAAGGGAAGAGAAAGAAGTGGATAAAGCCAGCTTCCATGGGATGGCTCAACAAAAGCAAGAGAAAGCTGAGCTTCCGTATCACCACATAACAATCCTTCGTAATATTTCAAATGACTTTACAGTTCTGACAGATAGGCACACAGACACTTCCCAGCAAATTACACTGGATGTATACACACGTAATCCCCCGCTTGCAAAGGAGAGACAGAATTCTTCCCCCTAGGCCTTTTCAGTTATTACAATTAGTCCATGTGAAGTTACCCTTGATAATCTGCTGAGATAACTGCTGCCAAAGGGAGCAGCGTAACCGAACCTCTGACAATTACAGGGTTTGGGCAGGAGATGGCTGTACAGCTGACAAAAAATATCTCAAGTGCAAAA
>NW_011185266.1:0-661 GCF_000146605.3 Meleagris gallopavo | reverse complement strand
GAAAAGATGACCGAGCAACAAGATATGCCACCTGCCACAGCGCAGGAAAATAATAGCCCCATGTTCCAGAGTACACATGATAGAGTAAGGAGAGAAAGGAGACACCTGCATCAGTTGTGGTTTCCCTGACTGAAGAACTCTTGAGCTTCAACACCTTGGCCCTTAGGGACCAAGACCATGAAGTACTACTGTGCTGACTGCAGGGTAGTATACATTCACAGATAATTTAGGATTGTTAATAACTAACTGCTTTGAACATACAGTAATACTGATTTATAATTATTAAGAATGAAGCATTAGCATGAAAAGTTAATGAATATCAGTCTAGTAAAGTTTTAAAGTTTAAACCAGACCAAATTTATCATTACAAACCATTATCACGATCTTTAGGTATACAAGTAGAGACACACAAATACACACACGAGCAAAAGCTCTTGCAACACTTCTCTACTCATTAAGCTTTCTCATCGTCACGAGTCTACACATATTCATTATTTATTCAGCTCTTCTATTCCACTGTGCGTTATACCACTTCAATGTTCCTTATGTAAATTATTTCTTGCATAGCTCATTTGATGTTTTTGTCTTCTGCAGATACCTATTTTTTTCCCTAATAATATATACAAATAACATTTCATTAATGTTAATCTCACTACTGCTT
>NW_011185265.1:0-594 GCF_000146605.3 Meleagris gallopavo | reverse complement strand
CTGTATTTCAGCAATGCCCATCTCTACAATAAGTACTTAGATGGCTACCTGAAGAAATCTTCAATTATGTTCATGAATATTGATAGACCCTGGCTGCTGATTACAGGATTTTATTTATGCAGGCAAAGGACAGTTTGTTGTTGTTCACATCCACAGAAAATATTTCAGCTTTAAGCATCAGTGGGTGCAGTTGTACATCACATACTTAGTGTGTCCAATGGCTATGTCTGAGCACCAGGAACCTCCCTCAGACAGATCTATAGGCTAGTTTTCTGCTATATTTCCTTTAACAGGAAGTGAGCCATCAGCTGTAGAAGAGACATTTGCAAGTGTGAAAGCAAATGAAACTGCGGGGGAGGAAGAAGGGAGGACAAAGAGTGCTTTACGGAAGGTGTCAGGAAAATACCCTTACTAGATAGGATTCTCTCAACAAAACAATTCATGCAGAAAGGACGCATCAGGGAGGATATGCGTAGTGCTGTGATCTTCAGGAGTGGAGCTTAGAGATTATGTGGATTTGGGCTGTTTGCAAATATCATGCAACACACTCTTCCAAAGCTCTATATTTCAACAGACACCCTCTCATCAAGATAA
>NW_011185264.1:0-487 GCF_000146605.3 Meleagris gallopavo | reverse complement strand
AAATACATTGACAGCGGGATCAAGTGCATCCTGTTCTGCTCATGAAGAAACAAAACTACTTCTGACATGTTCCTGGCAATAACAGGCAAAGTATTTGCAGGTACACCAATAGTCATAGAAAGAAAAGAAGAAGAAAAAAAGAAAAAAAAGGAACTCAACTGGTGAAGGTGATATCTGGCTATACAGCACTCTTTTCAGGAAGCAGCCTAGGTCCAAAAAAATATTTGTCCTTCAGTGGCTGGCCTTTACAGGAGTCTAGGGTGGCTTCACCCTGGTTTCACCCTTCTGGTGGCATGGGAAGCACAGGTGCAAGCAATTTGGCTGTTCTCCCTAGTCCAACCTCACCCTTTCACCAGGTGCTCAAACACTAGTTCAACCTAAAAGTTCCATTCCCCTATGGGAATGGAACTTCAGCAAGTTTGTAGGTGGCAGTAAACTGTGTGATGTAGTCAACATGTCTGAGAACAGCATATCAGTGTTAGCAGCT
>NW_011185263.1:0-455 GCF_000146605.3 Meleagris gallopavo | reverse complement strand
TTGTCTATGCAGTATGGAGAAATACAGTAGTTTTAATATAGTAGTACTACTTTCAGCTATTTAGATATTGATAGTTCAGGGTTAAATTAAAAAAGGAATTTTTTCTTTACTGGTTCTGGATCTACAGTACCTATGGTATTAAGTGTTGTCTCAGACTGTACTTGAAAAATTAGTTGGCTACTTAGTCAAAGAGTACAAATTTGTGAATGTAAAAGCCTCCAAAAGGCTTTTAGAAGTGGACAAACTAATGGTTTTTTTGGTAGGGGTAGTGTTTGGGAAGCAAAACCAGGTGATCTACAAAATCATTTCCACTATCTACTAAATTCACTATTTCTGTATGTATGTGAACAAGTGTGAGGAAACTCCCATCCTTCAGAATAACCCTTGCAGGGGAAGTCCTTTGCAGTGTCATATCATACTACCCATAGGTAAAATGGTCATCAAGATGTTCAGTT
>NW_011185262.1:0-1593 GCF_000146605.3 Meleagris gallopavo | reverse complement strand
TGAGCTTTTAAGGCAGTTGCATAGTTTCAGAACAAGTACATGGACAACTCTGTGGGCATTTTCAGGGCTCCCATTGCAGCAAGTCTTGGCAACCGCCTTGAAATCACTTTGAACCACCTTCACATCATCTTAACATGAATAAAGCTACGGCTCACAGCAGGGGAAGTGGCATGTGCAACAGAGAATTCAGACCAAAAAGTCCCCTGGATCCCAAGCAATCACCTGCCAACAGCTGTGAGCTCCTGAGTCCTGCACTGCTGTAGGTCCAAGCTCTACTCAGTCTCACCTCTCTGACCTCCAGCCAAGGAGACCAAAACCTTGTAAAGCACCTTGGTTTGGCAGCACCTGCCGCCTCTGGGCAGACACAATGGCAGTGCAAGGTTGAACACTTCAGACATCTACTCCGGTGTAATCACCAATATTGACACAAAGTCTCTATTGGTAAAGAGAATTTCTAAGAAAAGTCATTTAATCTTGTTCTTCCACTGCTCAGGCAGCATCACAAAGTGGCAGAGCATGATAATACTGTTTTTTTTTCCAAATAGAGTGTTAAGGCCAATTGTATTTCTATCATTTTACCGTGACACTGATCTTTACCAACATGTGCAATGTTTGGGCATCTTTGTTGACACAAGACTTGCATGAAATGAGAGCAGCATATAAAAGTGAGAAATGGTCTGCAGCAGATCAGTTCTGGTCAAAGATGGCCAAGCTCATTTTGCTTACCGGTAAGTCCTGCTACAAAATTTACTTCTCTGCCTTTATGACAAGTACCATGGCTCTCTCACTCTTACACCAGGTGATAGAAGAGAGGTTCTATGGAATTCAAGATGTTGTATTTTCTATTTAGTCAAAGGATAATCACTACCACGTTTTCAGGTTGTTTATATGCTGGAGTTCTCTAGTGTTTTCTTCTTCCTTAGATATGCAATTTCTTTATTTAATTGAGTTCTTTAACCAAAACACAACATTGGACCAAGACATAACACTCTAAGGATAAAAATTGCCATTCTAAAAGAGCTATTACTGTCCATATTTGCCTGTAGTCTCTGTTATTTCAGCTATGTTCATAGGAATCATCACCTACTGAAGGAATCAACCATAGCAGCATACTGAGATCTTAATTACCATAATCTTTTCTGCACATTTGCTTCCCTCAGAATGAACTGTAACCTCAGACTGAGCTTTTGTTGGAATCATACTGACCTAAAAAATTGGCACAGAGCAATTTTATTGTCTGTATAACAATGTACCTATCAAATGATTTCTGCTTCTTTCAGCACTGATGTTTATTTCAAAGACTAATCCTTCACTTTGTTTTTCAAAGGTCTGGCCCTCCTGCTGAATGCCCAGATAGGTATGTGCTTCACACCCCAGAACAGCTCACCAAACACCTTTCAGCACGGGCACACACAATCAAGGCAGACATGCAGCATATTAGACACACCAACAGCCTTCTCCATCTGGGCACTTCACTGGAGATCTGTTCTACGTCTGTTCTACCTCACCAAAAGGAGAAAGACTCAGTTTGGGAAAGAGACACAGCAGCCACAACCACCCTGATTCATGAGTTTCAGGGTACAAAGAAAGAAA
>NW_011185261.1:0-1108 GCF_000146605.3 Meleagris gallopavo | reverse complement strand
GTTTTTTCCTGCAGACACTAGTAAGTTACGATACAGCTATCCGTTGACTCTCTCCCAAATGAGCTCCTGGAGCCATAAGTTTTCCAAAATTTACTTTGAACTTTGTTAATTTGTAAGTGCCCCTCTTTGACTTGTGGGGATTAGGCTGGGACAAGTGGCTGAATCTACATTTTAAAATATATTGACTTCAAGAAGTGGTTCCTAGCACCCAGGTCAAGAACTATGGAGTGTATGCACACACAATGTCAAGGAGTCAAGGTCTTTTCAGAGCAAGCTGGCTACACTCATATAACCTTGTCTTTAAAGATCTAGTTCCCGTCCCTTCAGCTCTTAGACACAACTGTTACTTTGTGTCTGCATTTTCCAGTGTCCTACATAATATGAGAACCGTGTTACAGTTTTCTAAATTGGAGTTTTTAGCATGGAACCGAGGGTCTCTGTTATATGGATCGGTGAATGTGGCACCAGGGCATGTGGGAGTATTAGCATGAAGTCTTCTGATGCAGTGTTGATGGACTAGAAACAAGAGCCAAACACAGTGTATCCATTCAACCTATCCATTCAATCTGCCAAAAATATTCACTGGAGTGAACTAGAACCAAATTATACTCAGTATTTATTTTTTCCTGAAGGAAGCCAGGTTGGTACCTAAGAGACACAGTCTGCCAACTAACTTCTGTACCCTGCAGATGATCAGAAAGACAAGACTGAAGAGTCAACTAAGGAGCTAAATTACCTGGCAGTGCAGACATTCAGTATGTAAGAAGAAAAAGACCTGTGCTAAATTAAAAAAAAATAAAAAATACTTGTACTTGCACTTGAAATGTCCCTGTTCAGAGTTCACAACAAGTATTTTGACAACTCTATTACACCTGAAGCTAATGTTCAGCTGATTATCCATCCTGGATTGATTTTCATGTATCTTCTATTTTTTTCTAAGTGTGACTCTACGTGCCATTACATCAAAACAAAAAAGTGAGAGTGAGCATTACAATTATGTGTAGATATATTTGGAAAATGGAATCACACAGAAAGTTTATTTCCATGACTAAAAACTGAAGATATTTGCAAATGTTTTTTTCTGATGAAAGCAAGAACATCTTCCAAA
>NW_011185260.1:0-1023 GCF_000146605.3 Meleagris gallopavo | reverse complement strand
GGAACAGAGGAACAGGAGAATGCAAACGTTTACCGGGTTTAAGAGGTGGTAGAGAAGGAACAAAACACCTTTAGCTTTAATGTACCTGCCTTCTGGGACTCCTAGTCTGTATATTGGCCAGAGTGGCTTCAGCGTAGAAAAGTAGAAGTAAGTGATAAACTATTTGCTTTAGGAATAGGGAGGAAGCAGTGGAAGAATTCTGACTATGAGAGATGATCCTGCAACAAATGTGTCTTTTCCTTCAAACTGTAACAAATATTCTCACAAGAACAAAGTCCATCGGATGGCTTCCCTCTCATCCACCTCCACTTAGCTCATTAAATACTCCATGTTTTGGAGGCCTTTTCACTGTTCACAAGCATGACTCTGCACACCTGTGTATCTAAGTCATCTCCATCAAACCCATTTTTTGCTTAGAGTTATTGACTCTCTTTACACACCTCCCTTTAGCTTTCTGAATACTCCTGGCCACAGTGCTGTCTTCAGTGTCAATTATTTTCATTTGCTGAACACATCAAACAAGCTCTAGTTTCTTTTTCTTCTACCCTGAGAGATTTATACCTCTAATATCTGCTAGATTACTGAGGCAAAAAATGAATTCAATTAAAAAAAAATTATAGTAAATGATGCTGATTCTGTCAGTAACACCACTTGCTATCTCTCATACATCGCACTGTTTCCCTCAGTGACCTCTTGTTCCATGTACTTGAAAAAATGTCATTCCACTTATTACAGTCACCTGTCAATTATACAACTACATGTGAATTGTCTGGAGAACAAAACTGCAAGCAGTCTAAAATCATTTACCTTTGGCCTGGTAACTCTGTATTTACAAACACTGCAAATTAACACACACAGTGTGTGTGAAAGGCTACCAACATTCAGCTATTTTTGCTTCTAGAGGGAGTACTGTGTGATACACTGACATTTGGTAAAGCATTTAGATTAGTAACCTAAACCTAAAGCTTTTCAGCATTTATATTTGAATAACTGCATTTCAGATACTACATAGCATACATCTCT
>NW_011185259.1:0-714 GCF_000146605.3 Meleagris gallopavo | reverse complement strand
TACCAGCTGAATGAGTTGCAATTGATGTTAGTCTTGCCTGAGTGATGGACTCTTCCTCTATGGCCTTCCAGTCCCTGATCCTGCACTAGTTGATACAAAGTACGTGGCTTCTAAAATCTTCCAGTTCTTCTGCCACATATCTTATCTGCCTCTACAGATCACTGCCAGTCTCAAGCTTCCCATCCTCACTATTGATGACCTGCGCAATTCTTGCTCTGTCTATATCAATTCATGTTTCTCCCTGTTTCCATACTCACTGTTCTATTCTATTTGCATGCCCTCTTCCATCCCTAAAAAAAAGACTCTTGTTTTCTCATACAAAATCCCTGAGTTACTTCTGGAAACGTATTTCTAGCACAATAACTCTTTGAATTTACCTCTAAAAAGTCTTTAGAAATTTTATCACAAATCCACATTAAAATATGCACATTAAATTTTCTTTGTGCACTATAGCCAAGTCTGCCTGTCCCCAGAAAAAAACATTTGAAATTTCCTCATATGCCTTTACAGTGTGGGATATGCTGTGCTTTTTGTTCCACAGAACTGGTTACTTCTACCTCTACTGTTCATTATTTCATACGCATGCCTACATACAACACACAAATGCACTGTACGTGCATACATACATATATGTGCATCTTTCTATTTACACACATATACATACATACATATCATAGAATCAAAGAAAATCCTGAATTGAAAGGGACCCATAAG
>NW_011185258.1:0-928 GCF_000146605.3 Meleagris gallopavo | reverse complement strand
GTACTCCAGGTTCACAATCTTATCAGAGGATTTACATTTGTTATTTAGTTGTTAATTTGTTTGTTATCTGGTGTCAGTCAGTCGCCATCCTGTTGTTTCCAAGATGTCTCAGTGCTCTTCTTGTCGTATTGATATGGTGATTTGCTTCCAAGTCTTCGTTAAACAAGGATCACCAGGGCGGGGATGATGCCAGGCCTTCCGATGTCTCTTCAGGCGCTTCCTCGGGCATGCCATGACTTGTTCTCTGGTTTGATGTCGTGCAGGATATTCTTGCAGTGTGTATGACAAAATATACATATATACACCTATATACAGAGCGTGCGTCCCTGGGACGGGTTATCTAGACGATAAGTGACGTAAACTATCAGAGATCTTCCCCAAGTTAAGCAGAAAGACTCCCAAAAAGAACTATGACAGTGGAGATCATGAAATAAAAAAATATATATTATCCAATTCTAATGCAGAAACAACATTTGATTCCCACAACCTGTGCTCCCGTGGCTGACTCATTGCTTGCCTCAGGTGATTAATCAGAGGTTCGGGCCGTGATTCAGCAGCCCCATACATATACTGAAAAATTAAAAGTTATAATATTGTTGTAGTAGTTGATTGCACTTCTTTTTTTTTTTTTTTTACTTAAAACCCATTTACAACTAAAAAGACCCAATGAAAGATTTTCTGTGGGTATTAATAGTTGAGCTAAATTTTGAGAGTAGGAAGAAATGGGATCAAGCCCTTTTAGCGTTCAAGTGGAAGGATTTTCCTTAGCTCATAGATGAGAAATAGCTTTATGTATACATTGTGGGAAATTGACATTAAAAACAAAAATCTCCCATTGAATTTCTTTGAGACCACTAATCCTACTTTCATATGATGGGAATCAACTGAAAATGAACAGGTGGCTAAGAAAATTGTTTCTTTTTTACTA
>NW_011185257.1:0-493 GCF_000146605.3 Meleagris gallopavo | reverse complement strand
AGGGAGACCTGCTCACCTTCTGTAGCATTTGTGTACAAGTCAGGAGGAACGCACTGGCCCGTTCACTGGAACACATCTTGGAAACTTCGTCCGTGACGGGAAACTGTCCAGGAAAGACAGAGAGGAACACTGCTGCAGGTCTGGGCACACCTATCTCCCAGAGCAAGACTGCAGAGCAAAACGCCTCTGCTTTTGCATGCGGCCAGCACCAGCCCCTCTTCAGTGCCATTTCCAGGGTGCTGAACAAGACACGGGGCACGTGCACGGCACAGGAGCACCCCATGCACAGAATCAGACAGGAATCAGACAGCACTGAGCTGAGCCACTCCCAGCAGAGTATCCAAGCAAGACGGCCTCTCACTCTCACCTTAACTGAGAAAACATCGTTTAGTAGGCAAAAGCTGCTCTCTTCTATTGTATCTTGGAATATGGTCTGCAGAGTGCGCTGCCTCTCACTGGAAGTTTCATTGTCCTGGAGACCCAGCGCCCTGGC
>NW_011185256.1:0-701 GCF_000146605.3 Meleagris gallopavo | reverse complement strand
GGTTCTTCCAGAAGTTCGTAGCCTCCAAGCAGCAGTCAAGATTTCGATCTCCTCCTCCCGACCTGTGCAGACCCACAAGAAAATCAGCTGCTGCGGCGTGCCAAAAAGCGGGGAGCCCCTCCTGTTCTCATCCGTACCCCGCAGCAGAGGGGGAGGAAGCGAGGAAGCAGCTGCGTGGGGCTCAGCTGCGTGCCAGGGCAGCACTGGCACTGGGCAAAGGGAAACAATTGGGCTTCAGATGAGTCCTCCACCTACCCAGCAAGGGACCGTAGTGTGACCTCTCCTTGGCAAGGCCCATGTCATATTGGCTAGAAGGGGGAGAAAACCAAAGTCACTTACTTAGTCAGAAACCGTTGCACGCAGAGCCTGCTGTGGAGGGGTGGAGACCCCCCTCTCGAGCAGCATGTTACCCGGAGCATGGTCCCCTGGCCAAAGCTCAAGGTGACACACTAGGACAAGCCTCAAGCATAAAGAAGCCCAGCAGCCACGGCAGGACAGCCGAAGCTAACAAAAGTGCCCTGCTGGAGGCAACAACCAAAGAAATCCAAGATGAGGAAAGAAGCCAGGCTGCGCTGCTGGCTGGCGGACTGCTTTGCCAGCCTGGACAAGCAAAACAAGCCTCCTGGAAGGGAGGACCTCTGTCTCTTAGCGGCTTGGGATGGTACGCAAGCCACTAAGTAGCATTCGTGTTCAAAAGGCCC
>NW_011185255.1:0-520 GCF_000146605.3 Meleagris gallopavo | reverse complement strand
AAAGTCACTTACTTAGTCAAACCGTTGCACGCAGAGCCTGCTGTGGAGGGTGGAGACCCCCCCTCTCGAGCAGCATGTTACCCAGAGCATGGTCCCCTGGCCAAAGCTCAAGGTGACACACTAGGACAAGCCTCAAGCATAAAGAAGCCCAGCAGCCACGGCAGGACAGCCGAAGCTAACAAAAGTGCCCTGCTGGAGGCAACAACCAAAGAAATCCAAGATGAGGAAAGAAGCCAGGCTGCGCTGCTGGCTGGCGGACTGCTTTGCCAGCCTGGACAAGCAAAACAAGCCTCCTGGAAGGGAGGACCTCTGTCTCTTAGCGGCTTGGGCTGGTACGCAAGCCACTAAGTAGCATTCGTGTTCAAAAGGCCCTGCAACGGGGAGGCCAAAGCCGGGCCCAGAGGAACAGCAGAGGACTGAGCAGGAAGGCAGGAGGAGGCAGAGCGTGGGGCCAGCAGCCTACCTTTCTCAGTGGAACACGACTGACCCAAAGCTTCCTGCTGGGAAGCAGCTGGGGAGA
>NW_011185254.1:0-461 GCF_000146605.3 Meleagris gallopavo | reverse complement strand
TTATGCCACAACGAGCAACTTTCCATCTTGGGGCACTCCAGTGCAAAACAATCTATGAGAAATCTGAGGAAGAAGTCCTTGCACCTGGTGGGTGCAAAGATCAAAGCAGTCTGTTATGACTCCAGTGCATCTTGTGAAGCAGAATGGGTGAGAAAAACAAATCTGTTCACACATCAAGCAATGTTGAAATGTAAAGTTTCAGAACTTGCACTCATTTTGCAAAGTTCATCATCCCAGCAGGCATCTTGGACACCTGTGTGGTTCAGCTTCAGGCTAAGAGCATGAAGGACACAAACCAAAACGTGCAGGTAATATTACCATGCAAAGCACGGCCAACAGGAGCTAGCACATATGCTGTAGTGCCTGTGGGCAAAAGCCATCCTGCCCCTCCTGCTGTGCTGCCTGTGTGGATGAATACTAAAGCACTCTACGCAACGCTGCCGAAGGTCTGTGGCACAATA
>NW_011185253.1:0-780 GCF_000146605.3 Meleagris gallopavo | reverse complement strand
CTTGCACCTGGTGGGTGCAAAGATCAAAGCAGTCTGTTATGACTCCAGTGCATCTTGTGAAGCAGAACTGGTGAGAAAAACAAATCTGTTCACACATCAAGCAATGTTGAAATGTAAAGTTTCAGAACTTGCACTCATTTTGCAAAGTTCATCATCCCAGCAGGCATCTTGGACACCTGTGTGGTTCAGCTTCAGGCTAAGAGCATGAAGGACACAAACCAAAACGTGCAGGTAATATTACCATGCAAAGCACGGCCAACAGGAGCTAGCACATATGCTGTAGTGCCTGTGGGCAAAAGCCATCCTGCCCCTCCTGCTGTGCTGCCTGTGTGGATGAATACTAAAGCACTCTACGCAACGCTGCCGAAGGTCTGTGGCACAATATCCACCATGGAACCTTCAAATTAAAACAATGTGGGCTTCTGCTCCAAACACAATTCGGTATTCTTAAATGTTTACAGGCAATTCAGTGCAATGCTATTGCTGTCACTCAGTATCACTGTCACTATCTCTATCACAATCACAATCACAGTCACAGTGACAGTCACAGTCACAATCACAGTCACAGTCACAATCACAGTCAGAATCACAGTCACAGTCAGAATCAAAGTCACAGTCACAGTCACAGTCACAATCACAGTCACAGTCAGAATCACAGTCACAGTCACAATCACAATCACAGTCACAGTCACAGTCACAGTCAGAATCACAGTCACAGTCACAATCACAGTCACAATCACAGTCACAGTCGACAAGTCGACAAGGTCACAGTCGATGCAT
>NW_011185252.1:0-453 GCF_000146605.3 Meleagris gallopavo | reverse complement strand
TGCTTACCTGCGCTCATCAGGTAGTCCCTTAAGAAGGGGACACGAAACCACAAGGGGAGCGTCATCAGGTGTGGGGTGATGCCTGGGAAGATCGTGGAAAAGCCTGTCGCCTCTGTGCCGAAATTGATGAAGGCTCCCACCGCCAGGACCCCGTGGGGGTGAAATCCCACCAAGTAGTTCTGCCTAGGGTCCAACTCCGCTGTTTTCACCAGCTGGACAAGGGGTGGGACAGGAGTTAATGCCGTCACCTCAGCGCACGGAGAGTTGGCTATGGAGAACAGAGGGGTTCCCTTGCAGCCATCCCTCCTTCTGC
Organism: Meleagris gallopavo; assembly: GCF_000146605.3. Taxonomy (NCBI): domain Eukaryota; kingdom Metazoa; phylum Chordata; class Aves; order Galliformes; family Phasianidae; genus Meleagris; species Meleagris gallopavo. Next base: position 140 of record NW_011185252.1, on the reverse strand, counting down.
TGGGAAAGATCAACTGGAAGAGCTCAAATGTTGTTCGCTGAGATGTATTTCATTGCCTTGTTTTTGTATCTCCCTCCATTTCTTGGCCTGAAAATGACATCTCTAATGCTACAGATCTTTATTGTTCTTTATTCATTATT
>NW_011185251.1:0-466 GCF_000146605.3 Meleagris gallopavo | reverse complement strand
TTTTTCTCTAAGTATACTCGCACTTTACACCAGGTTTATTCACACTTCTTTTTTGGGTGTGTTTGACTCACACTTTACTCCTGGTTTACTCCTGGTTTGAGATGAAGAAGAGAAAGAAAAAGACCTGTGCAGCACATCCTGAGTAGGAGATGGCCCTGGTGTCCCAGAGGGCATTGGCCATGGCTTTGGGGAGAGTGGTGGAGATGCAGCCCAGGTCGAGGAGGGCGAGGTTGAGCAGGAAGAAGTACATGGGGCTGTGCAGGCGGTGGTGGCAGGCTACAGCTGTGCTGATGAGGCCGTTGCCCAGGAGGGCAGCCAGGTAGATGCCCAGCAAGAGCCAGAAGTGCAGGAGCTGCAGCTGCCGCGTGTCTGCCAACGCCAGCAGGAGGAACTCGCTGATGGAGCTGCTGTTGGGCATCTGCAGTTCCTGGGCATGGAGTCCTGTGCACAGTGCAGAAGATAATGA
>NW_011185250.1:0-1964 GCF_000146605.3 Meleagris gallopavo | reverse complement strand
CCATGGCTTTGGGGAGAGTGGTGGAGATGCAGCCCAGGTCGAGGAGGGCGAGGTTGAGCAGGAAGAAGTACATGGGGGCTGTGCAGGCGGTGGTGGCAGGCTACGGCTGTGCTGATGAGGCCGTTGCCCAGGAGGGCAGCCAGGTAGATGCCCAGCAAGAGCCAGAAGTGCAGGAGCTGCAGCTGCCGCGTGTCTGCCAACGCCAGCAGGAGGAACTCGCTGATGGAGCTGCTGTTGGGCATCTGCAGGTCCTGGACATGGAGTCCTGTGCAGAGTGCAGAAGATAATGACGAGTCAAGACCAGTCATATAGACACTCTTCCCATCATTATATAGAAGTTTTTGTTTGTGTGTGGAGAATGTTCATTTAACTCCATTATGGGAGTTTATTTTAATGAGCTTCACTGTACCTCAAGAACTAGAAGCTTAACAGGCTCTTATTTCCTCTCATTCCCTAATTTTATATCAGCTGCCTGGATATTTTACTCTTCCAAGCAATTTCCATGTCTCATGTCTTTACCCTGTCTGCGTACAAAGTGCCAATCTTAACTACTGTGCATTTAGATTTCTCTTCGAGAAAGCTGACTGTTTGCAGGATAAGTGAATGTTTATGCCTGCAGAAAATTACGATAATTTCAGCTGGTGCTGTCCTTTGGGAGAGGAGAAACTGAAAGCACATGAGGAGGTTGTTCACATAACAGCAGAATGAGAAGTGAACAACTCAGGATTCTCAGAGATGTGTTCATATTTCTAAGCTCCTTTCAGAATTCTGTCTACAACTCTTATCCCTTTCCTAAGTACCGGAAATGGAAAATCCCCGTCCTGTCTCTCCTCTTACAAACTGCCCTTGGAAACACCCTGTGGTGCAGTGTAGCTGTGATCCCCATGCCCCAGGCAGCAGCTGTGGCAGCAGAAGTCCCTGCCCTGCCCTGCCCTGCCCTGCCCTGCCCTGCCCTGCCCTGCCCTGCCCTGCCCTGCTGTGCCGGGGGGCTCCTTCCCCCCACACATCTCCCCGCAGCGCCCTGGGCAGCTCCCCGGGCAGCTGAGTGCTGAGCCTGGCAGGCGGCAGAGTCCCTGCCCCGCCACACAGCCCCTGGGCCACAGCAGGGACCTGCTCTGCACGACAGCCCTGGGCACCCGGCTGCATTCCCGGCTGCACAGCCTGCAGCCGTCCTGGCATATGCAGCCCTCAGGGCTGTGCTCTCATGCTGCAGCACAGAAGCCCTCAGTTGGAGTCGGTTGTTGATCATGATAAAGAAACACAGGGCGTATGCAGTCAGACCTGCAATGGGTTGTCTCAAAATTAGTGATCCTTCCAGGAAAAGAGGCTGTATTTGTCTGCAGCCAGAGACTTACCTTGTCAAAGGCTCTGAGCAATGTTCGTCCAGTGAGCTCACAGCCTGGTCACAATGTATGCATCCTGAAACCTCTCTCTCATTTACCTTCTGTCCTCATGTCACCTGTTGATCATGCCCCCAGTCCTGCTGCATGGTGAACAGTGCATAGCTCCTGGGCACGGCTGTCTCTCTGCAGCACTGCCCACTTGTAGGAGCTCCCTGTGTCCCAGGAGCCCAGCCCAGCTCAGCAGCAGAGGATGTTCATTTTCTCTTCCTCACTGCTCTCCCTGGAGATGTCCTTGGGGGCTCCGAGGCTGGCAGCTCCTGATGGACAACAGGGTCATCTCTGCAAAACCGTCTTTGAAGTCAGATGAATTAATCACCAGTAGACAGACTGATTCCAGAATCGTGGTTCATCCTAACAGATCATGCTTGCCTAGCAGAGCTGCAAATGCCTCATCTGGAAAGCTCTGCTCATGGCCCTTAACAAAAAGGACACACAGACAAGGATGGGGACCCTCTGACTTCCCCTGCACAGAGCAGTCATTCAGCTGAGGCAATCGGTGCAGGTGTCTCATCTCCAGATGGAAAAGCCTGGCGTTGAAATGAGGTTCAGTTCCCCACACAC
>NW_011185249.1:0-1397 GCF_000146605.3 Meleagris gallopavo | reverse complement strand
AAAAAACAAAATGTTTTCCAGAATTCTGGTTTCGAGACACAGATGCCCTCAGGTAAAGACAGTGGTGCCAGTGGCAATGCCCTGTGACTAATGCCCAGCGTCCACCGCTGCTCTGCCCTGCTGCGTATCTGATGTCCCTCATCCTCCAGGTGTCTCCAGCTCTCCTAAATCAATGACCATGCTTCAGGCCATGTTTGCAGCAGGACATCTGGACACATACTCTGCCCACTGCTCTCCAGATTTCCCCAGCCCTTGCTCTTTGTTCACTCAGTTACCTCACAGCTATCTGGCTGATCTGTGACCTTCACGAAGATTACTGGAACGTGCTCCACATCTCCAAAATCTGATGGACTCTTTTCTCAACTCCTGAACTGTGATTCTATCTATCCCTTCCTATCTCTGTCTAACTCATTTTTTGTACAACTATTCCCTGTGAAAGACAAACCTCATTAAATGTAGTTTGGACAAGGGAAGTTGATCATTGTGTTCTACTGTTCATTCAATGTTGCATCCTCCTGTTTGTTGGTAAAAAAGAGAAATCTGTCATTGCTCATGTGTAGATGGTTCTCTGGGGAAAGCCAGGAGGAGTTGGTGCAAAGGAGGTTTAACACTGAGCGGGTGACTGCAGAGGAGAAGAGTGATGTGAGGAAAAGTGATGCCAGTCCCATGGGGCCAACGTGAGTAGAAATGGGGTGGGGAAGCTGAGGAGGACATTTGTCCACACAGTGACAGAGCAAAGCTCATTAGGGGACATTCTGGATCAATATCAGTTGTGAAGTGCTGCTTTAACTTCTTCTTTAAACGTGACTATAAATAAATAAATAAATAGTCTTCATAAATGCCTGTCATTCTCTTCCTCTTTAAACTCTCTCCAGATACCTCTCCAGTTTGCTGTACAAGTTCTGAACACCTGAAGAAGATGACAGGAAGGCACAAGGCACAGGAGGGCTCTTCAGGCACCCAGTGCTCCAGATGCTTCTTACCCTTCTTTGGGTAAGATACTGACTAGAGGGCCATGTACTGGCTAGTGGGTTGTAGTTAATGGAGTTAAGTCCAACTGGCGTCCCCTTACAAATGGGGACCCCCAGGGGTTGGTACTCGGGCCCATCTAGTTTTACTATCTTTATTGATGACCTAGATGAAGGGATTGAGTGTACCCTCTATAAGTTTGCAGGTGACACCAAGCTGGGAGGTGGTGTCGATCTGCCTGAGGGCAGGGAGGCCCTTCAGAAGGATCTAGATAAGGTGGATCGCTGGGCTGAGGTGAATGAGATGAGGTTCAACAAAGCCAAGTGTTGGGTCCTGCACTTTGGCCACAACAACCCCATGCAGTGCTTTAGTCTTGGGGCAGAGTGGCTGGATGACTGTGAAGAGGAAAGGGACCTGGGGGGTGTTGG
>NW_011185248.1:0-478 GCF_000146605.3 Meleagris gallopavo | reverse complement strand
TGGCCATGGCTTTGGGGAGAGTGGTGGAGATGCAGCCCAGGTCGAGGAGGGCGAGGTTGAGCAGGAAGAAGTACATGGGGGTGTGCAGGCGGTGGTGGCAGGCTACGGCTGTGCTGATGAGGCCGTTGCCCAGGAGGGCAGCCAGGTAGATGCCCAGCAAGAGCCAGAAGTGCAGGAGCTGCAGCTGCCGCGTGTCTGCCAACGCCAGCAGGAGGAACTCGCTGATGGAGCTGCTGTTGGGCATCTGCAGTTCCTGGGCATGGAGTCCTGTTCAGAATACAGAAGATAATGACAAGGCCACTCACACAGACACTCCTCCTGCTATACTATAAAACTTTTCTTTCTCTTAGGACACTGTTCATTAGATCCATTACTTGACATTAATTTCATGAAGCTCAGCATTCCAAAAGCAGATGAAGATTATGGAGTTTTTGCCTTCTGATCTTACCCTATCTTCCGGGATATTTTCATCTGTTTC
>NW_011185247.1:0-917 GCF_000146605.3 Meleagris gallopavo | reverse complement strand
GCTGATGAGGCCGTTGCCCAGGAGGGCAGCCAGGTAGATGCCCAGCAAGAGCCAGAAGTGCAGGAGCTGCAGCTGCCGCGTGTCTGCCAACGCCAGCAGGAGGAACTCGCTGATGGAGCTGCTGTTGGGCATCTGCAGTTCCTGGGCATGGAGTCCTGTTCAGAATACAGAAGATAATGACAAGGCCACTCACACAGACACTCCTCCTGCTATACTATAAAACTTTTTCTTTCTCTTAGGACACTGTTCATTAGATCCATTACTTGACATTAATTTCATGAAGCTCAGCATTCCAAAAGCAGATGAAGATTATGGAGTTTTTGCCTTCTGATCTTACCCTATCTTCCGGGATATTTTCATCTGTTTCCATGTCCCATATCTTCACCCCAACACCTCTTCATGTCTCCTGCCCCTACTTCTGTGCCCTTAAATTTCTGTGAGAGAAAGCTGCCTGTTTGCAGGATAAGTGCATTATTCATGTATGCAGAAAATGAAAGGAGAGGCTGAAAGCGCGTTCTGTGTGACTGTATGCAAAAGAAATGATTGATTAAAGCACAATTCAGGAGTCTTAGAGATGTGTTTGATGTTGACAGCCTGTTTTAGATTTCTACCTATTATCTGTTTCCCTTCTCTCAGCTTCTCCTCTTGCAAAGTGCCCCTGGAAACACTCTAGCATGCAGTGTAGCTGTGATCCCCCTGCCCCAGGCAGCAGCTGTGGCAGCAGAAGGCCCCTGCCCTGCCCTGCCCTGCCCTGCCCTGCCCTGCCGTGCCGGGGGGCTCCTTCCCCCCACATGTCTCCCCGCAGCGCCCTGGGCAGCTCCCCGGGCAGCTGAGTGCTGAGCCTGGCAGGCGGCAGAGTCCCTGCCCCGGCACACAGCCCCTGGGCCACAGCAGGGACCTGCTCTGCACGACAGCCC
>NW_011185246.1:0-859 GCF_000146605.3 Meleagris gallopavo | reverse complement strand
GAGGATTTCAGTAGAGCCTTTGATATTCTTTCTCACAGTACCTTTCTGGGCCAAATGTCCTGAATACGTCTACACAGAAACATAAAATGATGAGTGAGCCTTTGGCCAATGGGTCTGGCCCAAAAGATTACAGCAGATGTGGTTCCATCTGGCAAACGAATGGTCACAAGCAGGGCTCCCCAGTGCTCCATTTGAGAGCACTTCTCCTTTATGTTTTCAACCAAAAAGTCATGTAGGACTAGAAGATCATTTGAGCAAGTTTACTGATGATACTAAATTGGGACGAGCTGTTGCCTCCATGGAGGGTGGGGAGGACTTGCAGAGAGACGTGGACAAGTTAGAGAACTGGGTAAGCACGAACTCACAAAGCATGAAGTGTAACAAGAACAAGTGCCTGACTCTGCACCTGGGTAAGGGCAACCCTGAACATACACACTGACTGGGGAATGGGATACTGGAGAGCAGTCCCACTGAAAGGGATTGGGGGTCCTGGTCAACACCAAATGGAATGTGAGTCAGCAGTGTGCCCAGGCAGCCAGGTAAGCCAACCGGTCCCTTCGGTGCACTGAGCATGGTATTGGCATCTGAGTGAGGGAAGGGATTGTCCCTCTCTGCTCTGCACTGCTGCGGCCTCACCTGGAGCACTGGGTGCACTTCTGGGCACCACAGAACATAAAGGACATAAAACTATGGGAGACTGTCCAAAGGAGGGCACCAGAACTGAGAGATCTCAAGCTCAAATCTGCTTCCATTGGAATTGACTGCTTGTTCAGACTGGGCCCTTCTCACATCCCACATCCTGGGATGAGACACACTGCCCACATGGGACTTGGGCCTCACGGCATCCTTGCACCCCATG
>NW_011185245.1:0-559 GCF_000146605.3 Meleagris gallopavo | reverse complement strand
AAGAAAGAGGTAGGAGATGTCACTGTTGCACGCCGCCCAGCACTGCGTTGCATTCTGCTGCATCCTGGTAATTTAGTACTTCTGCGTATACAAAGGCGTTGATGTGGTTGGGTAGTTGGGAAACAAACTTGAACTTTGTGGTCTGTATTAACTGCTGCTGCAAGGACATCAATGTCTTTTGGCCACAAAAGGGATGCAGTGTGGCTTTGCCCCCTGCCAATCCCAAGCAGGAAGAATGAGAGCAACCAAGTGGGCACTTTGAATCTTTCCTTGCTTTCCCTTCTGACTCAGCCCAGCTGATGCTGTACCGTCTCCACTGGCTTTGAATGGAGGGCACCAGCTGAAAGAGCATTCTTGCCCAGGAGAGTGGCAGAGGTCAGCACAGACATGCTTTCTGTGTTGTGCTGGCAGCCTTTGAAGAGGAAGCAGCATTTCTGAGTGTGTCTGACATCCCCTGCAATCGGGAGATACTACTCCCTCCTCTGGGTTCAGATTCCCAAGGAGAGGCCGTTGACCAGCTGCTGCCAGCAAGGGCTGAGCTGACCTCCCTCCGCTATAA
>NW_011185244.1:0-439 GCF_000146605.3 Meleagris gallopavo | reverse complement strand
TTCAGCATTGCAGCAATACTGCTGGGTCACCTGCATGTTGCTCGCAGCATGGCCATCTGAATCCCAGATCCCAGCCAGCCAGCCCTGAGTAGGGCAGCGTGGGGCAGGAGAGGGGCAGGGCATTGTCTTGGGGCATGACCCAATACCACCTTGTCTCTAACAAAGGCCCTTATGGTTTGTTAGGGCCATCAGGCCCTTGGGGTTCCTTCCAAAGTAGCAGGGCCCATAAGGTCTTAATTTCTATCCCATCCTTCAACCCCCATGTGCTGCCTCTTCTGTACTTCCTCTCTGCACTGTGGTTTTCCTGACTCCTCCTCATTTAAGAGTTTCCTGTCATGCTGTACTAAATAAAAGTCACAGCTGATACCCTGAGCTATTAGCAGAGGGAGAGAACGGTCGAGACGGGACGACCATCAGGAGAGAAAGGCATAGATCCTCA
>NW_011185243.1:0-522 GCF_000146605.3 Meleagris gallopavo | reverse complement strand
TGGGGGTCCCCACTTGTAAGGGGACGCCAGTTGGACTTAAATCACTGTACATGGCCCTCTAGCCAGTGTCTTACCCAAAGAAGGGTAAGAAGCACCACCTGGAGCACTGGGTGCACTTTTGGGCACCACAGAACATAAGGGACATAAAACTAGAGGCAACTGTCCGAAGGAGGGCACCGGCACTGTGAGAGCTGACGTTAAGAGTTTCATTGGGATTGACTGCTTGTTCAGACTGGGCCCTTCTCACATCCCACATCCTGGGATGAGACACACTGCCCACATGGGACTTGGGCCTCACGGCATCCTTGCACCCCATGCAGAGTCTGGCAGCTGCTGTCCCCTGCTCTTTCATTTGACATCACACAAACCTCCATCCCACTGCCCCAGGAAGGGCCCTGAGCCAGCAGGAGGGACACGATCTCCCTGCCAAGGCTCTGGGCATCAGGCCTTGGCCTTCCTGCTTCACAAGACAAAGGAGGCTTTTCTCCGCACCCACAGCCACCATCCCAGGGCCTTGGTCTG
>NW_011185242.1:0-5852 GCF_000146605.3 Meleagris gallopavo | reverse complement strand
GGATCACAGCTACACTGCATGCCAGAGTGTTTCCAAGGGCACTTTGCGAAGAGGAGAGACAAGGCAGGGATTTTCCTTTTCTTTTTCTTAGGGAAGGGGAAGGAGTTGTAGACAGAATTCTAAAAGGAGCCGTGAAATATGAACACATCTCTGAGAATCCTGAATTGTACACTTCTCATTCTGGTGTTAATTGAACAACCTCCTCATGTGCTTTTAGTTTCTCTTCCCCCAAAGGACAGCATCAGCTGAAATTATTGTCATTTTCTGCAGGCATAAACATGCACTTCTCCTGCAAACAGGCAGCTTTCTCTACCAGAAATTTAAATGCAAAGAAGTTGAGATGGGCACCCTCCATGCAGACAGGGTAAAGACATGAGACATGGAAATTGCTTGGAAGAGCAAAATATCCAGGCATCTGATATAAAATTAGGGAATGAGAGGAAATAAGAGCCTCTTAAGCTTCTACTTCTTAAGGTACAGTGAAGCTCATTAAAATAAACTCCCATAATGGAGTTAAATGAACATTTTCCACACACAAACCAAAACTTCTATAAAATGGTGGGTAGAGTGTCTGTGTGAATGGTCTTGACTCATCATTATCTTCTGCACTGTGCACAGGACTCCATGCCCAGGACCTGCAGATGCCCAACAGCAGTTCCATCAGCGAGTTCCTCCTGCTGGCATTGGCAGACACGTGGCAGCTGCAGCTCCTGCACTTCTGGCTCTTGCTGGGCATCTACCTGGCTGCCCTCCTGGGCAACGGCCTCATCAGCACAGCCGTAGCCTGCCACCACCGCCTGCACAGCCCCATGGACTTCTTCCTGCTCAACCTCGCCCTCCTCGACCTGGGCTGCATCTCCACCACTCTCCCCAAAGCCATGGCCAATGCCCTCTGGGACACCAGGGACATCTCCTATGCAGGATGTGCTGCACAGGTCTTCTTTTTATTATTTTTCTTTGGTGCAGAATATTCCCTTCTCACCATCATGTCGTATGACCGCTACGTTGCCATCTGCAAGCCCCTGCACTACGGGACCCTGATGGACAGCAGAGCTTGTGCCACCATGGCAGCAGCTGCTTGGGCCACTGGGGTTCTCTATTCCCTGCTGCACACTGCCAACACATTTTCACTGCCTCTCTGCCAAGGCAATGCTGTGGATCAGTTCTTCTGTGAAATTCCCCAGATCCTCAAGCTCTCCTGCTCAAAATCCTATCTCAGAGAAGTTGGGCTTATTGTATCTTGTGTCCCATTGGAACTTGGGTGTTTTGTTTTCATTGTTGTGTCCTATGTGCAGATCTTCAGGGCCGTGCTGAGGATGCCCTCTGAGCAGGGACAGCACAAAGCCTTCTCCACGTGCCTCCCTCACCTGGCTGTGGTCTCCCTGTTTCTCAGCACTGGCATGGTTGCCTACCTGAAGCTGCCCTCCATCTCCTCCCCATCCCTGGACCTGGTGGTTTCATTTCTGTACTCGGTGGTGCCTCCAGCACTGAACCCCCTCATCTACAGCATGAGGAACCAGGATCTCAAAGATTCTCTGTGGAAACTGATGAAAAAGTGTATTTCAAAAGCAGTCAACTGCCCACATTTTTCTATCTAAGAATTGAAATGCAGATTTTAAGAGAATCAAACTGTCATAGTTTTCTTTATGTATTCATTTTCTAAGTGTAATTTCTTAAATGTTTTATTCTGTGTTTTATATATCCTACTGTTTTTCACTTCAATGTCATTATCCACATCAATTACTACTCAGTTAATACCCATGCAGTGTAGCCCAGGCACACTGTACTCGAGCAAACAGGCTCTCTGTCAAGTTTAACCAAACAAAGAACATGCTCTGACTTTGTCCGTCTTCCTTCCTGTGGGACATTTCTGGTGCTGCTGGGGTCAGTTGTTCTCAGAAACCCACAATCCAGCAGGAAGCACAGGGCTGTTAATCCAACTGTGCGCTGACTTCAGCCTGCAATAGCTGACGGCCATCCCTTGGCTCCTGGCTGGAGTCTGTGCTTTCAGGCTCACATCTGTCAGTGCCTCTGACAGGCCAGCAGCAGCACTTGGTTTGCACACTGGTCGTTAGATCCCCTCTTCCTCAGTCCCTGTGAGACCTTGAGTAGGAAAAAATCTTGGGTATGGGTTCTCATCTCAAAGGCTTAGCCCCCCGACCCGGAAGGGCCGGATCTCACGACTTCCATTATGTGCAGGGATGGGTGCCTGGAACTGGAGCATTAACACTTTAACTCCCAGTGCACTACATGGTGGTTTGATGTGGAATACTGAAAACCAAAAAACACAAAGCCATGACATTTGGGTTTCCTCACACATTACTCCCAGTTTACTTGCAATTTACACCGGGTTTACTCACATTTCCATTTGACTGTGACTCACAATTTAAATCACGGTTTTCTCAACATTTTCTTCATCTTTACTCACACTTTATTCTGGGTTTACTCACCCTTTTCTCCAGGTTTTACTGACACCCTACTCCTGCTGCGTATACTCTCTCCCCTGGGCCTGCCCATGATTTACTCCAGGTGTTTTTCAGACTAGACTCGAGTTTACTCACACTCAACTCCTGGTTTGCTTGCTGTTTTCTCCAGATTTTACTCAAACTTTGCATCAGGCTTGCACACTCTTTCTTCTGGGTTTACACTTACACTACTCTGGGTGGACACATACCTTACACTGGCCTTTACTCTCACTTTCATGCACTTTTGCTAACAGTTCACTTTGGCTTTTCTCACTCTTGACTTGGGCTTACCTAACTCTTTACTTTAAGTTTACTCACACTTTACTCTTGGTTTACTCACTACTTATTTTGTGTTGGACTCACACTTGAGTCACGGTTTACACAAACTTTTCTTCAAAATTTGTAACACTTTACTCTGGGTTTACTCACACTATTCTCTTTGTTTTACTGACACCCAACTCCGGGTGTATAAACTCCCTCTTCTGTATCTGCCCAAACATTACTATGGGCTTTTCTCACACCTTACTCCTAGTTTACTCACACTTCTTTTTTTGAGTGTGTTTGACTCACACTTACCTCAAGTTTCACTCCAACTTTTCTTCAACTTTACTCACACTTTTCCACGGGTTTACTCACAGTTTTCTCTTGGGTTTTATTGACACCCTACTCCACATGTGTACGTTCTCCCTTCCGGTCTACACACATTTGACTATGGATGTTTCTCACACTTTACTCTGGTTTACTCACAGTTTTCTCTGGGTAGTATTCACTCAGTGCAGCAGGATTGCACACTCTTTACTCTGGGATTACTCTTACTCTACTCTGGGTGGACTCACACCTTACTCTGGGTTTTACTCACACATTTCTTCACGTTTACTAACACTTGACTCCGGGTTTTCCACAATAGACTTGGGCTTACCTCACATTTTCCTCCAAGTATACTCGCACTTTACACCAGGTTTATTCACATTTCTTTTTTGGGTGTGTTTGACTCACACTTTACTCCTGGTTTACTCACACTTTTCTCTGGGTTTTACTGACACCCTACTCCGGGTGTGTACGCTCTCCCTTTTGGGGCCTACCCACAATTTATACTGTTCTCTTACCACACTTTACTGCCACTTTACTCACACTTTACTCAAGGTTTGCTCCAACTTCTCTTCAACTTTACTCACCCTTTTCTCTGGCTTTATTCACACTTCTCTTAGGGTGTTACTGACACCTTACTCTGGCTGTGTATGCTCTCTGTCCTGGACCTGCCCACACTTTTCTCCCAGATATTCGCACACTTTACTCCGAGTTTACTCACACTTTACTCTGGTTTACTCACAGTTTTCTCTGGGTAGTACTCACACAGTGCAGCAGGATTGCACACTTTACTCTGAGATTACTCTTACCCTACTCCGGGTGCACTCACACCTTACTCTGGCTTTTACTCACACTTTACTCCATGCTTACTAACACTTTTCACCAAGTTTTCTCACTCTTCACTTGGGGTTACCTCACACTTCTCTCCAAGTTGACTTGTGGGGGAAGATGTAACTGAGCAGTCAGCACAGAGCTTATCAGACTCCTTGATAGGCCCCATCCCTGTGACACCTTGGCAGTCTGGAGTGTAAGACAGAGAGCAAACGGTGTCTGTTTGCAGTCAAAGGTAAACAGGAGATTATTGTTGTACGCATTGTTAATCTTATCACACTTAAGAATCCTTTCATCCTTTATCACTGTGGTTTGGAGAAGCTCGGCCAATTAACTGATTAGTGGGACAGGAATTTCTTGCTTTAAGTGAATGGAATAGAAGATGTCTGTTGAACACAATAAAGGAGAACTATTCTGATGCTACAAGACACTGTGACAGCTCTCTAACCCGACTGAGCAGCGACAGCTTGAGAGGTCATGTTGGGATTTCACCTGTGTGGTCTGCTGGCAGGCCAAAAGAAGGCTGATGGGTTGGTACACTGCCTGGAGGGTCGGTTGTGAGATGGTGGCACTTTCAGTCTACCTGGACTGGTGGAAGACATTTGATACTGCCTTGTATGACTCCCTTCTCTCTAGTTGATAGAAGCATGAACTGATGGATTGACCAATCAGTGGATAAGGAATTGGCTGGATGCTTCCAATCAGAGTTGTGGTCAACAGCTCAATGTCCACGTGGAGACAATGGCACTTTTCAGGGGTCTGCAGGTGGTACTGGTGCTATTTAACCTCTTTGTCGTGGACTGGGACGGTGCCGCTGAGTGCACTTTCAGCAAGTCTGTGGGTGACACCAATTTCTGTGATGAGGTCAGCACGGTAAAGAGAAGGGATGCCATCCAGAGGGACCTTGACAGGCTACAGAGGTGGGTCTGTACAAAACTGATGAAGATCAACAAGGCCATGGGCAAGGATATTCACACGGGTCAGGGCAGTCCCAAGCACAAATGCAAGCAGAGTGGAAAATGCACTTAGAGCAGTCCTGAGGGGAGACACTTTGGGTGTTATTTGATGAAAAACTCAACTAGCAATGTGATTTACAGCCCAGAAAACCAACCATATCCTGGGCTGCACCCAATGAAGTGTAGCAAGTAGGTCAAGGGGGACGATTCTCCCCCTCTATTCCACTCTTGGGAGACTCCACATGGAGTACAGCATTTGGATGAAGGGCCACAAACAATAGGACATGTATCTGCTGGAGCAAGTCCAGAGGAGGGTAACAAGGATGACCAGAGGGCTGGAACATGCCTCATCTGTGCAAAGAGAGGCTGAGAGAGTTGGGGTGACTGAGCCTGAAGAAGAGACGTCTCTAGGGAGACCATATGGCTGCTTTTCACAGCACAAGTCTCTACAAAGAAGTTAGGGAGGGAATCTTTATCAGGAATGAAGTGATGGCACAAGGGAGTAACAGCTTAAGTCAAAGGAGAGTGGATTTAAATTGGATTTTCAGAAGAAATTCTTTCCGATGAGAGTGATAACAAACTTGAGAGGTTGCCCAGTGAGGTTGTGGCAGTCCTATCCCTGGAGGAGTTAAATGTCAGTTTGGACAGGGCAAGAAAAGGTGTCCCTGCCCATGGCAGAAGGATTGGAACTAAGTGATTTTTTTGTCCATTTCAACCTAGACCATTCTGTGATTCTATGAATCGACAGTTCCCTGGTGGTAGGAAACAGCAGGAAAGAGAAAAACTGGGGAAAATTGCAGCTTGGATGGTGGAGACAGGCATGAGGAAAAGGCGGCCCAGAGAGGTTGTGCAGCCTCCTCCTACGGAGATATTCAGACCCATCTGGACACCTGCCTGTGTGACCTATTGCAGGGTACTTGCTCCAGCAGGGGGCTTGAACTCAATGATCTCTTGAGGTGCCTTCCAACACCTTTGATTCTGTGATGGTGTGAAATGTCACTCAAGGAGTAGT
>NW_011185241.1:0-723 GCF_000146605.3 Meleagris gallopavo | reverse complement strand
TAGACGTTGAAGAGCTCTGGTCCCAAGGCTGACCCTGGGGACATAACTTGTGATGGGCCTCCACCTGGTGGAGCCGATTTCCCAGAGAAATTCCCAGCCATTTACCACAGTCCTTTGGCTGCGACCTTCCAAAGATTCTTATCCACTGAGCAGTCTGCCCTTCAAATCCATCTCACTTATCTCTCCACAGAGATAAGGATGTGATGTGGGACCATGCCAAAGGACTTCCAGAAGCCCAGGCAGATTTTTGTACCAGTCTGTGTAACTGACCCATGTAATCATTCTGACCATAGGGAACTGCAACATTCAATGAAGTTTTGGAAAAATATTGATTTCTCATTTAGATCCTTAAAATAGTGAGCTAAAGAAAACATAGTAAATCTCAGGACTAAGGCTGTGTTACAGTAAAGCGCATCTTTTTACAGCACACACAAAGAAATTGTTTATTAGATTGTTTCTTGGCTTACAACTGGCACCTGGTAGATAAGTGTGCATCTGTAACTTAGCAACCTTCACTTTGGGATCCAGAGAGCTGTTACTGGAATGGTCTGGAGTTCTGCAAATGACCAAAGCATTCAGAGGTGAATCATTACCTGAACTGCAGTGACAAAACAGACTGGGTCGGGCAGAAAGAACAGAAATAACTAATTGGTACACAGAGTTAACTTAGGAAGTGATTGTATAATATTAGGGGGAAAAAAAATTGAGAATGTGAGAGGACAA
>NW_011185240.1:0-689 GCF_000146605.3 Meleagris gallopavo | reverse complement strand
TCCTGATCTACTTCAGCCCCTCAACAGATAGAAATTCTATGTCTGAAATGCAAGAGAGACGCTTATTAGCTTGCATACAGCACAGCATGCACCTCAAATCAAACACCCAAGTCTATGTATGATACCTATCTCATATTCTCAAGAACAACACTTCTACATACCTGACAAAAGCGTGACCTAGACAGCTGCAGAAGTCTTCAAGGGCAGTTGCTTTCTGACCATTCATATTTGACCGCAAGCCTGGAAGGAAAATAACCCCTGGATTCCGTCCTTTCAGCTTACGGTAGGCTAGATTTGGTCGATCTGGTCGAGTAAGAAAACTGACTGATGATTTCCACCTGCAAACTAATAAGGAGAGCTATGAAGTACCACCACCAAGACAGCTCTGGCAGAAATAACAACATTTTATAAAATGAGAATTCAGGAAATAAATATATGTTATGTGAAATTAAGATACTTAGGCTCAGGAGAAAAGAAATACAGAAGTGTCTTCTACACTCTTCAATACTGTAATGTAATGATTTGAAGGTGCTCAGTAGCAACATCAGTCACGTAAGGAGTCCACTCAGCAATGAGCAAAGTGGCCGACAGAAACTGAGCACTAAGATATGCTTTGCTTCATTTGTCCTCACATTGTATATCATCTGGAATATTTACTTATCTCTCATAAATGACAGCTTCTTCATCAG
>NW_011185239.1:0-586 GCF_000146605.3 Meleagris gallopavo | reverse complement strand
AAGATAATGTGTTAAACTGAAAGCTTGGGCAGGACTTCTGATAAGACTCTGACATTCTTAATCTTTAGATTAGAGGAGCACAGGTTCTTGAATACCATTAATCAGTAGTGGAGCACAAAAACTACACAACCTTAAAAAAAATACATCAGGACACCTTGGTGGTATAACCACTAGTCAACATACTGCAAAAACCAGTTTTGAGAGTGCCACAACACTTAGCTATTCTGCTGCTTCCTCTCACAAAGATATTATATTCAAGTCTTTTGTTTCAGTTTGCATGTGCACAAGTAAAAGTGCCATTTTATCTCTCATTTAAAGATGGGACAGTTCTTCATCCCACTGATGCACAAAGGGGAATAGATACAACACTAGAAGTTTATTTATTTAGGTACATTTACACTATGCATTGTCTCTAACAGTAAGGCAATAATTTCTGTCTGCCTGACAGTAAGAGATGCATCAATAACTGCTAAACTTCATAGAAAAAAGTGAGGAGTATGTCTCTCCCATATGTACTCATAACCATCTTCTGGGCCATTACATTTCCATCCTATAGCACTCTGGAACTGACCTCAAGCTGCATGAG
>NW_011185238.1:0-704 GCF_000146605.3 Meleagris gallopavo | reverse complement strand
GTCTGTATGTCTGCCTGATGATTTTTTTAGTTTTCATATCAAGTCGCATTTGACACTAAAGTGTGAGAATTTACCACTGTAATTTAAATTACTGTTTAAATTATTATTATTAAAAAGGTATCATTATCATTAATTCTGAAGTTTATGTTTGAAATAGTGTTTAACTGTAGCAACAGTGATTCCTGGTCACAGACAGAAGGTGGATGTTTTCAGCAGTACTGCCTGACTGGGAAGGTGGTTCCAGACAGCAGGATGCCTGCAGTAACACAGGAAGTGCTACAGCTGTGTTAATCTGGAAGAACATCAAAGTAACTTGTGACAGTGAACTTGGGTTGGAGATCTCTCTCCAAGTTTCTTGGTAAGGATCAATTTTGTCAGCTGAACAGCAAAGTTTAGAAGAGTTGATGACTTACAAATGCGTTTTAGTATCTTTCAGTGTGTATTGCATCTTCCTAGTTCACTCAGAATGGAGGAACAGTTGGGATTTAACTGTTGTTGTTGTTGTTGCTGTTTTTGTATAATACTTGAATTGAAATACAATGCAGGACTGCACAGAGACTTAGATGACACCCTGATGCCTTGTAATTTACTTAATTTGCAGTGTTGCTGTAACACCAGAAATAAATAATTGTATAGAAGTTCCCTCTTTCCACGAACGGTTGGATGTTGTGACTTGAGGGAACAACAACCAGACTGTGAGCATC
>NW_011185237.1:0-790 GCF_000146605.3 Meleagris gallopavo | reverse complement strand
GAAAGAGTAGTAACAAATGAAGGAACAAATTCGTGTCTAGAGATGACCTTAGCTCATATTGGGCAGCACAAAATGAACGCTTCCAGAGAAGCAGATCTAAACAGCGGGAGAATGATTTTTTTTAATGATTAATTGAATTATTCCCCCCACATCAATAAATGATTAGTATACACTAGTAGAAAAACTGTATTATAGATATGGATTGCCAGCTTTGCTATTCACTGTCTGATTGGAATTATCAGTGTTAAACTGTTACTACAGCACCATTTTTTGTTGGTGAGTTAGCATAGTGTAGTTTTAACAATTTCCACTTGGTGGAGCTTTATGATTGAATTTTTAATACATACTATTTTAAATATTTGTCGTTCAGACTTCGCTTCTCCACTGTAATGAAGCAAAAGTAACTCTGGAAAAAGAGAAATGAAAAGTAAATTTCAGATATGAAGTGCTCTCTTCCACTTGATTCTCAGATCAAATGTTTTGGTTGTTTTTTTTTTTAATAAGACATGATCATACTACACTTGTTGAAGTGATCAATTTTATCCTGACTTAATGTCAAAAGAGGATGCCTGGCCCAGGTAACTTCCTGAGATCCCTTTCCACCTAAATTAATCCAGTTGTGAAAGGGAAATGATCTGGTATGGCTCGTGATGGCAGGCTGTAAGTCGCTGACCTGACCGTTTCACACTTTGGTTTAGTTGATTTGTAAAGTGGAAAATTTTGGAACAAGTAACATTTGGATAGGATTGTGGAAGAAGGAGGAACTTAGCATGTAATTAAGGAGAAGGTT
>NW_011185236.1:0-478 GCF_000146605.3 Meleagris gallopavo | reverse complement strand
TATTATGGGCAAATAAATTCAGATTCAGTACAGACTATGAATTTTTGGAACAACTTTGCAATATATTTGATACATCCATCCTAGCGGAATTTCCAGAATCAAATGTCAAGCTGCTTAAAGCCACGGTAAGAGAGAACTGAAGAAAAAAAACTAACTAATTTGATTTCATGCCTGCATCTTGCAGTTTGGAAAGTGATGTGCAATTATGGTAAGCTCTCTGTGCATTTAAGTCCGTTAAGTTGTAGCTGTAGCTGAACTCTGCAAATTTTATTACAAGAAATCTGGCAAGACAGCAATATAGCTCATTTGTCTTGGGTTCATACTTACAACCTATTCAAACAGACCAATTTCACTCCACTGGAGGAACAATGTCAGTAAGTAGGGGAGATGTTAACAGAAAGCATTGATCTTCTAGGCTGCACTGAACTTCTGCTGTTTGGAAGGTGTTCTCTTTCAAGCAAATTTCATTTACATACTT
>NW_011185235.1:0-752 GCF_000146605.3 Meleagris gallopavo | reverse complement strand
TGCAACCAGCTGACAGCCTTTCTCAACTGAACATTTATCCCTTAAGCATTTGCCCCCTCCTGTCCAGGCAGGAGCAGCAGTGCCCCAAGGCGAGACAAGCAGTTCTCACTCTCCAAACTCAGAATGAACCCACATTGGCCAAAACCCTCAGCAGGCAGTGGGCTCAGGGTGCCCCTACTCTGTAAGTGTGGGTTCAGAAGTCACTGGGAAATGCTGCTGCCTGCATGCAGCTGGAGAAGCATGCAGCCTGGAAGCAAGCTCTGCCAGGAGGACCACAAAGGGATCCTTCGGCTGCAGCTCGCTCTGACTTCAAAGCACATTCTGCCCTCCCTGTTCTCACGCTCGGCTGAAAACAAAAATAACATCAGAGCTGCCCTCGCCCCACACAGCTGCTGGGAGGAACGAGCTCTCAGATGCCATTCTGCCCGCTGTGCAAGCAGCACGGAGATGTCACTGTGCTCAGAGCCGTCCCTTCCAGGCAGTGAAGCACTCTTGCAGTGCTGGGTGCTGCTCCCATGGCCCCCAGGGCAGGCAGCAGCTGGGGGCCTCCCAGCATCACACTGCAGCCCATTCAGTGGGGACTTGCACAGCGTGGATGAACTGACTGTGCTGCTGGAAAAATATGGGTCCATTTATAAACCCTTTATTAATAAATGATTAATAGATGCAGCCATATTTTTAATAACTTACAATAAAAAGATGCTGCAAAAAGCTTAAGCGAGACAGCCTTAACAGATGGTGCTATAAAGTGA
>NW_011185234.1:0-831 GCF_000146605.3 Meleagris gallopavo | reverse complement strand
TTATTTTGTTAGACTTTATGTCATTGCCAGTTTACAATACATGATTGTTCACAAAAGTAACTCTAGCTTAGATGATGCTGCATCCACCAGTAGCAAAGACGAAAAAAGGACACAAGAAATGAGGAAAGAGTTGTAGGAGTTGTAGACACACAGGAGCTAAAGGTATCAGTTACAGTATCAAGGAAAATACAATGCCCAGAGGTAGCTGATTGCTACAGTAGTTACACAAGGTCTAGGTTCAGATTTAGCAGTTTTATTATTGCAGTCTTATATCTGCAAAAACCTGCCTGGTGAGAATTACAATGAAGAACTAACGCTTATAAGGAATGGCACAAAAGTGATCCAACAATGACTACTATGATCATATGCTACTTTGCCATCTTGTACTACATTAACAACACCTGCCAGGTCAGCTTGAATACCACAGGCTCCATTCTGGCATGCAAAAGATCCTCAATACTCCCTACAAAGCAGCCTTGGTCTTTTCAACAAGTGGTAGGAAAATATATATCAGATACAGTTATTTTGATAATGATTAGCATTTCAAGTCTACAGAGGTCAATTGGAACAATATAGGATTCTACTAAAATAGACAAAATCAAACATGAACCTTTAACTTCAGGCTTAAACTAGATACTTATCTACATTCCCAACCCAAAACCTACTCGGCTATCAACCAGAAGGTCAAGGAAAATCTAATGGAAGTAGAGAATGAAAATTCCACATTCATCTTTTATCCTCTTTTTCCAAGAACAGTCAAAATGGCTATGACAGCAGTACAACCATTTTCTTAGCTTGGGAATAGCTTCTGAAGGATGAATAATTCAGTAT
>NW_011185233.1:0-680 GCF_000146605.3 Meleagris gallopavo | reverse complement strand
GGACTGTCCTAACACACGCACTGTATATTGTGGATTTGGTGCCTTCTGACTTTCGTTTGTTCAGGCTGGTGAAAGACGGACTGCGTGGGCAACATTTTCTTAGCAAGGATGCTGTCCTATTTGCTGTGAAACAGTGGGTTCATGTTTACTAGTGCAGATTTTTATGAGCACAGCATGCAGGCTCTTTTTCATCACTAACAAAAATGCATTCCTAACAGTAGTGACTGTGATGAAAAAGAGTGTTTTGTAGCTGAGAATTTGCTCTGCAAATCGTAAAAAACAAACAAACAAACAAACAACAAAAAAAAAAACAAGCTCTGCAAGAAGAGATTTAGAAATTATGGTTAACAGCAAATTGAATGGGAGCCAGCAGCAGCGTGCCCTGGCAGCCAAAAAATACAACTGTACCCTGGGGTGCACCAGACCTAGTAGCTCTAGCTGGGCAAGGGGAGGGATTGTCCTGCTCTGCTCTGTGCTCTGTGCTCACCTTGTGCACTGTGTGCAGTTTTGGGTACCAAAATACCAAAATATAAGAAGTACATAAAACTGTTAGAGGGTGTCTAGAAGAGGGCCATTAAAGTGATAAAGATTCTAGAGGGTAGGACATAAGAGAAGCTGCTGAGGTGCCTGATTGTGCTCAGCGCAGAGCAGAGGAGAGAGGGGAGGCCTCATGGCAGCCA
>NW_011185232.1:0-429 GCF_000146605.3 Meleagris gallopavo | reverse complement strand
AAAAGTCTAAATGGTTTCACGAAACATTTACAGAAAGTCTGTGCATGTGCTGAAAAGATGTGGCTCAGCAATTCTTCAAAACACTGCTGTCCAAAAGCAGTACTCCCATGGATGGTATCTTCCATAGCCAGGCACTTTCTAATATTTCCCACAGCCATTTACCTTGTGCTATAACATTAGAGAGACCCAAAGTCGTCCCTGTTTTCTGAGGGCTCTCCACACGCAAGACCTGAAATGTGTATTCTTTATTGCCTTCTATCTTTTGAGTTTTCACTAGTATCTTTCTACACAGACTATAAATGGGCAATATATAATCTTGGGTGGAAGATGAAAAAATATCTCCAGAGTTACTGGTTATGTTTTCAAAAGGCTATTGATGTTTCCATTATTATCTTGCTTATATTTCTTTAGAGTAGTAAACTGTTTCTG
>NW_011185231.1:0-474 GCF_000146605.3 Meleagris gallopavo | reverse complement strand
GGAAGCAATGCTGTGGGTTTGCCCAGTGATGTTAGAGCACAGCATGAGCTGTAAATGGAAAGGTGTTAAAGAAAGATACACTGATTTTAGGAACACGGCTGTATACGTTGTAAGCAATATTGGCTTGTCAAAACTATTTTGTATGGAGCAATTGCATTTAATGAAATAGGGCCACAACAGTGTCCGATTTTCAAGTGATGAAAACTTTCTATGACCACCGCTTTGAGTTACACTCTGCAGTAGCTGAATTTGGCTCTCTTTTTTTCAGAATTTAAATGAGAGAAACGTCTTTCAAGAAGCAAAGGAAGATGCAGCCATCACCTCAGAGGATGATAGTTTCTTCGTTCAGGTACATGATGTCTCCCCTGAGCAGCCACGCACTGTCATCAAGGCACCGCGCTTCAGCACCGCGCAGGATGTCATACAGCAGGTGAGCCGTGCACTGCTTCCACGTGTGGGTCTGTAAGGTGGGGG
>NW_011185230.1:0-931 GCF_000146605.3 Meleagris gallopavo | reverse complement strand
TTTTTTTTAGCCTGAATATAGTATGTTTTTCTTATAAAGCAGAGCTATGCTTTCAGGGCCAAGCTGCCAGCTCCTGTAGGTCCAGGTGGAGAGAAGAGGCTACAGCAAAAAGTGACTCCTGTTCTCAGCTCCCCCATCCTTTGCAAAATGACATCAGTTACATTCTGCAACATGATTCTCACAGCTTGCAAGTCCCCTGACAGCCTTTACCTTTTGCTACAGCTTTCTCATTTCTGAAATCTGGCTGCACATGCCCTGCTCCTCTTAGCGCTAAGACAGACGGGGCTGTTCCAAGGGACAGCACTCGAACACTACTGGAATAAAAAGTCTCCTTTATTCCTGTCCAGTTAAAAAATATTTCTGTTGCTTTGCTGCAGGCTTGGGAAATGGAAGGACTGAAGTACTGTTCTGCTGGGAGAAGGAGCAGCATTCTCCTTTCCAGCAGATGCCACCAATCAATGGCTCTTGCTGCTTTAAAGTAACTGTGTCAAAAGCATCAATTTTATCAAAGTTTATCCCAAATATGGTATACATAATCTTTGAAAATACGTAATTTTCAACCAGTCTAGTCTCAACAACCATAAGAATGCAGTTATTTTGAAAGCATAGCTTCACTGAGTTTTAGAGGGGACACGTGCTTAGAAAAATGTTGGATGTTTTCATTTTAAATTCTGTATTTTACAGCTAAACAGCCTGTTAAACCATTTCTGTGATCTGTTCTGTTTTACAGGCAGCACGAGATGACAAAAGAAAAGGCATTTCCTTTACCAGTGAGCTCAAAAAGCTGACCAAGTCAAGTAAGCAGTACCGGGGCTTCACTTCACCACCCCTGCAAGTCCTGCCTGACAGCCCACAAAATAAGGATGACAGGCCCACGTGCAGCTTGACTTTTAGCGACGTTATGGAATAGTCACCACCAGTGCTTCCAGTA
>NW_011185229.1:0-713 GCF_000146605.3 Meleagris gallopavo | reverse complement strand
ATACCTGTGGTACCTTATGCTTTTCCACAGTGTTTTCAAGTCCAGAATCAACTAGAATAATTTCAGCACTGTAAGCAGCCTGGCACCCAGCTGCTTCAAACAAGACTGAGAGCAAGTTTGCTTGATCTTTATCTCTGCTTGACCTGTTGTCTTGAGCAATATCTTTCAGGAGGACTGTATTCTACATCTGGTTTTATTTATTAACCATTTCTGTGGGTTCTGTGTGATCTGGTTAGGAAAGAAATAAAAAACTTATATTCAGAAGTTAACAACTTCATGCACTGATGTTCTTTTGGTCTTGCCTCCCTTGTGAAGCCTTGGGAATATGTAGGGGAACTGCCATAGCTGTGAAGAATTTCTTTCCACTTCCCCAGATCAGTAGTACAGCCATATTTTCAAGTATGGGAAACAGCTAGTCAACTGCAAGGGCTTTATCAGAATTGATAATAGAACTATAAGGCTCAGACTCTCTGTGAGTGTAAACTATGGCTTCAAAGAAACTACTGACAGCTGTGTTTGGGTGACTTCAGCATTAGGTCAAATTGTAGTTATTTCAACAAAAATACCTTAGATAAAACCTGTGAAACAGAGGACCAGTTCTAGCTTACAGTGGAATTAAAACCAAAACTGGAAGAGGAGCACAGGCAGTTCCTAGTATCCTAAAGGCTGCAGCCAAACCAGCAAAGGTTTAAGGAAATGACTCAGAGTACTCA
>NW_011185228.1:0-665 GCF_000146605.3 Meleagris gallopavo | reverse complement strand
GAAATACTTGACGAAAAACTTTTGACTTCCAAAGAGTCTGCTGTCTAGTATGAGGACAGTTATTAGTTTTCTTTCTCTGTGTTCATATAAAAAGACCTTTAAATCAGAGCAAACTCTTTCAGTGAAGATTCAGTGCCACACATTACTTTTATCATAAAACACAATTTATCCCTCAAGTCTGAGACTGCTTGAAACTGTAACACAAATTCATGGTCCTGGTCTCTAGGTGTCACTGACTGAGCAAGGGGGGCTGGACCAGATGATCTCCAGAGGTCCTGTCCAACCTTACCACTTCTTTGATCTGTGATACAAGCAGCCTCATGGAAGTTAACAGGAGTGCTTAACAAAATCAAACATGCATCTTGCTTCATGCTTGCTATTAGACCCTCACTCATACTCCTTTTCTTCACATTCCCTTTCCACCATTCCTTCTAGCCAAAGCTATAATGAATCTGGCACCAGTTACTGTGGTTTTATGACAGTCCATTAAAACTTCAAGAAACCTGTCAATATAATGTCCAACACATTGCATCAAATACAATGCAAAACCTGAACAAGAATATTTACATAGAAAAAATATAGGACGTATATCTACTTTGAAAAGAAAGCATCTGAAAATGTTAATGAATTTAATTAAAACATTAAAAAGAAAAAAGTAGCACCTC
>NW_011185227.1:0-914 GCF_000146605.3 Meleagris gallopavo | reverse complement strand
TGCTTCACTTTCCCAAAGACCCTGCAAGAAGGACCACATCTGAGAATAGAGCCTTCTTTTTAAGAAAGAGAATGTGACTGTAACTGACCATGAAGAACCTCAGCCTGCTCTGTAATTTGTCCAGCAGAACTATGAAAATTCCACAAGAGTGCAACAAATGAAAGGTTCTAGCTTCCACTAGAGGTTCTGTACCATAATTATCATCTTCTCCATTAGAAGTTTTTTTAATACGATGGAAAAAGAAACATAATCCTCTAGACAGTCCTAGGAGGCTCTGTGCTACAGTTTGACACTGACTAACCAAATAACAAAAAGATCAGTCTAATTTCATCCTCCATACTTAGCAGGATGTATAAGGTAGAATAAATGGTATAAAAATGGTATAAAAATGTGACAGTTGCAAAGCATGATTAACATTTCACATTCTCATGGTTAGAAGGTGGTTCATTTAACCATGCTTCTTTAATTTGCACTGTCACTTGGTCACTTGGTCACTTGCTGTCCTGCTGCATTCCAGCAGCTGCAGAAATTCCTGGCTGTTTACATGGGAATCACACCAGAGACTGCTGGCAAGAAAGGAACTTTACAACAACAGCATCTCCAGCCCCAGAGATCTCCCAGCATACCTGGAGCAGGCCTGGCTGACAAGGTCTTGCCGACGAGATTCATAGGTCATTTGGATGAGCTTGTTCTTGTAGCTCTCAGCCAGCATTTGTTGCATGGCAGCTAGGAGACAGAAGTGCTGTCAGTCTGTATCAGGAGCTCGTCTCTGGAAGACACTAATCTGCCACTGCTGCTAGAATAACTTGCAATTAATAGGGCCTTTTCTCTCATTTCAACCTGTTCTCATTGTTCCCATCTCATTCATTTATGAGGAGATTCATTCAGCTGCAAGAATTGTGGCTATTTACTGG
>NW_011185226.1:0-408 GCF_000146605.3 Meleagris gallopavo | reverse complement strand
GCTCATCTGCTAAGTACTTCAGTGAGTCAAGGCATAAATCGTCACAGTAAGTAAATCCATTCAGATAAATCCAAATCTGCCTGCTCAGACAGTTTTTACACAAAGCCTGTATTTGTCCAGTGTTTTGCAGTCTCTCATTTTACTTGGCATGCATGCACCATTTGTAGAGCAGGTAATCTAATTACTTCTTCAAGAGCCTCAAAATTTGCCCAATGAGTTTCAAACAAAGCTTAGTTTTATGATTGTATTGTATCTCAGCATTAATAAGATTACTGTGAGTTCAAACATTAAAGTAAGAAAAACTGTAATTAATTTTTCAAAATTATTTAATTAGATGCCTGAGGAATAAATTTAGATTATTAATCTCATATTCAGTATGTCAAATTGATGCATCCTCATAAATAAAAG
>NW_011185225.1:0-576 GCF_000146605.3 Meleagris gallopavo | reverse complement strand
TTCTCTTCCATCATTGGAAAATAGTAACAAACTCTGAGTCCAGCTTTACTTCTGCACTAGGAAAATGTAGGATTTGGTACAATACAGTGTAAATAGCACCCAGTGTTGAAGCTGTGTGCATCTGATCCAGCTTGTCTTAACATTGATTCCTCCTACACTTACTGTCATACAGCTCTGTGGTGTTTGGTGCTGGTTTGTCACATAGTGCAGTAAGAGCAATGGGACTCTTCAGTTCAGATTGCTTTGAAGGAGATCAGGCACTCACCAGTCAGCATGAACTGATAGGCGTTGTCAGAGATGGAGAAGATGTGTGGAGGGGCCTCCTGGCGCTTTTTGCCTCGGTAGGCCAACACCACCTCCGGGTTGTACACCGGCAGCCACTTGTAGGGGTTGACAGTGACACAGAAGAGGCCCGAGTAGGTCTGTGAGGAAGGGACACGGCACGTTGGCTTCCACTCAGCCGGGCACAGCAGTCCTCCCCAGCTACGCTACCCAAGGAAGAGAGCTGCTGGTACTTACGTAGATCATCCAGGCTGCGTAACGCTCTTTGAGGTTGTACAGCACAGCGGGTTCATG
>NW_011185224.1:0-471 GCF_000146605.3 Meleagris gallopavo | reverse complement strand
GGACTGGCTATAGGAATGCTTTTTCATTTGTTCTGCCCCCGAAGTAATTGTACTGATCAGATCTGGACCACCCTCGTCTCCCATGACAAGAAGTAGGCATCGATCACCATCTCTGCCCATCTGCAGGAGCAACCCACAGCTTCCCAAGTCCTGTCAGCGACACAGGAACAGCACAAGAAAGGAAAAACCGGCAAAGCTTTTCAAGGGGTAACAGGTATCCTTCAGTAAATAACCCAAAGGAGGTACTTCTGCTAGAGGAACCAAAAAACCCCTGGAAGAAAGCAGCTGAGGAGAGGAAAAGTAACTCTAGCTACTCTGACACAGGGCTGGCGAGCTGACCTGTGTCATCAAACCCTCAGGTAACTGATGGGTGGCTGCAGTGATGCTCACAGCAAGTATCAGACAAAGAGGGAATGCCACGTCCTGCTCTTGGTCCTTCCTTGCCCAGCCAAGAAGAAATGATGGAAGGAA
>NW_011185223.1:0-445 GCF_000146605.3 Meleagris gallopavo | reverse complement strand
TAAATAACCCAAAGGAGGTACTTCTGCTAGAGGAACCAAAAAACCCCTGGAAGAAAGCAGCTGAGGAGAGGAAAAGTAACTCTAGCTACTCTGACACAGGGCTGGCGAGCTGACCTGTGTCATCAAACCCTCAGGTAACTGATGGGTGGCTGCAGTGATGCTCACAGCAAGTATCAGACAAAGAGGGAATGCCAGGTCCTGCTCTTGGTCCTTCCTTGCCCAGCCAAGAAGAAATGATGGAAGGAACCTTCTGGCAGCTGCTAATTGCAGGTAAGAGGCCAACGGAGCTCAAATTGCAGTGCCTTGGGGACAAGCAGACCCAGAAGAGCTGCCCTGCCAGTGCTTCAGGGCTTCATCCAAGACATGGACTGCAGATTCACAGGAAGAACATGCAGAATGAAGCACAACACCCTCAGTGTATGATCAACCAGGTTATCTCATGTTT
>NW_011185222.1:0-517 GCF_000146605.3 Meleagris gallopavo | reverse complement strand
GGAGAGCTTACCTAGCAATACCATTTACAAAAGTTAATTTGCTCTTTCTGAAGTACAATCTCTGTAAATGGCAATAGTATGTTTGGGAATTAACAGTGCAGCCTGAATGTTAGGTGGTGCTTAAAAATATGAAACTGGCTGCAGTAAACTTGTAGAACTTCTTGGAGTTTGGGGCAAAAAACATAAGATCTGAAGCCATCTGCATGTTAAACAGACATTCTTACAGATTCTCTTGATTGTAACATCCATCTTTAAGTAAGATTGGGTTTTTTATAGCTGTAATGTTCCCTAGATGTTGAGAATATCCAAGAAATGCTGGGTAAGTAAGAACAATCAGTCATGTTACCCCAGTTCTTCTTCGAAGGTTGTGTTCCTGAGCTTTAAAAATACATGTGAACTCAATGACTGCTATGTTCTTCTGTCAAAAGCAATATATGAAATAACAAAATTATGTTTTTACCAATGCCAAGGTTTACAATGGACAGCACAGCCTAGCATCTCAGAATTTTAATTACCA
>NW_011185221.1:0-994 GCF_000146605.3 Meleagris gallopavo | reverse complement strand
AGTATAATACAGAGTATAATACAGAGTATAATACAGAGTATAATACAGAGTATAATACAGAGTATAATACAGAGTATAATACAGAGTAGTATTCAGGACTAGAGTCTTGGTCTTTCAGTTGTTTTGTCTGTGGCCTTTTGCTTGTTTTGTTGCTAATCTTTCTACCATAGTTCTTGCAAGAGTTGTTTGAGCCTACCTGTAGGCTTTTCTTTGTATCCTGGTTATTCTCTGATATCTTTAATCAGTAATATATTTTTATATGAAGGTCTCCAGAGAGAATTGCAACTGCATACATGTATAGGTGTTCTTGGGAGGTGTAACACTCCTGATGTTCTCAGAATACAGACAAGATATGTCATTTTGATGCATCATAATACAGTTATTGTGATTGTTTTGCAGGCTTCCTCCTCCTTTCAGCATTTTCCATGCAGTGCTACCCTGAGAACTGTCTCTTGTCACATGTTATGGCTCTGCTAAGCAGTGAACTTGAATGAAGTTGTTAAACAAGAATTTTGATGCTTGGCTATAGTATACTTGTAGAAAGGACTTGAGTTTTATCTTCTTAGGTCATACTGATTACGTGAATTCAGATCTTGGTTCTAGCTATGGTTTATTCGTGTTAGGTGTCACTGGTGCCTTGCTTTCCTATGTCTGAAGAAACCTGGAAGTATGATGGATAGGTGCTGCTTTGCAGAATGTTCTCAACATTTGAAATCTAGGTGACACAAAGTATGTCTGGCTGTGTCTGTGAAATGCAAATGTAATAGCAGTGCTGAGGTAGCTACTTCTTGTATGTGCAACAAAACTGTAAATTCCCTACTGAAACTGGAGAGTGGCATATTCATATGCAGCCTGGTAATTTCAGCAGGCTTGAAACACAGTCAGCTGTCTTGGCAGATGGCCAAGGACACAGGAGGCTGCTGGAAAACTTCCAGGTGCTAATAGAGTGCATTTTGATCAAATTTGACTATGGCCACTGACTCTTAGTCTGCAT
>NW_011185220.1:0-799 GCF_000146605.3 Meleagris gallopavo | reverse complement strand
TTGATAAAACCTCATAAGGTCAATCTCTGCCCAGCTCCCCAGCCTGTCCAGGTCTTGCTGAATGACAGTGTAGCCTTCTGGTGTGTCATCCACACCTTCCAGGTTCATATCATCAGCACACTTGCCAATGGTGGGCTCTATCCCTTCATCTAGGTCATTGATAAAGATCTCCCATCTTTATGAGAAAATTTTGTCTCCTAAGAAGTGATCCTCTTGAAGCAGAATAATAATTATAGAAACCTACAGAGATCTTTCCTGACAGAATCAAATAGCAAGAATCTACTTGATTCTACAACATGTATTAGGTGCAGCCAGAGAGTGATGGAGAGGGCAGGGAGCTGCACTGTGTTTTCATAGGTTTTTCTATGGCACAGAACATGTGCAGAATCAGACAAGAGTCAAGGAGAAGGAGAGGGAAAGTGGTCTTTGTTATTTTTTTAAATCTCCGAGAAATCTATGCCTGAGAGCATCCGTTATTCCCTATACAGACACGTCTCTGACACAAACCTGCAGTGCTAAGCAGAATTTGCACAGTCTGGTTTTACCCAATGACAAGTAAATTTGTTTTTGTAGATAAACTTGTAGGTAGAGCACAGCTGGTGCGGAAATGAGTTGTTTTAATTTCTTCTTTGTTTATGTCTGTGATTTAATTACTGCAATCACTATTATCAGCTTCTTTGAACTTTTATTTATAATCAGGCACCAAGAATATAATCTTTTATTTCCCTTTCACAGAAAATTACTTTCCACAAAATTACAATCGAGTGAAATTGTAATGTTTATCAGTCTATTCACCAGT
>NW_011185219.1:0-644 GCF_000146605.3 Meleagris gallopavo | reverse complement strand
TCCACAGGGCATGCAACAAGGCCACCAGCCACACCAGAGAGCAGCATGGAAGAAAGATGGAGCAGAGCAAAACAGCAATACCTTGCGATGCTTCACCACATAGTAGAGGATCGGGGCCCTGCTGTCGGGTCGGGGTCTCCACACTAGGTCGTAGCTGTCTGTTTTGGACGTCCGGGGAGAACTGAGGATGATGGGGGCCTCAGCTGGAGACACCAGCTCCTTGTTGGCTGAGCACTGTGGAGACGCTGCCAGTGGGGTGGTCACAGGCTTTGGTGGACTACCTTTATCCAAAGGCAGCTTTAAGGCACTGTCCCTGGAAGGCGGTGTTGGAGGCTGAGCTGAACCCAGCTGGGCATCTTGCCCAGGGTTGAGGGTAGCTCCTGAAAGACAAGATGCTGAGAGTAAATGAGTGGTGCAGACAGAGTAAATGTCTGGTCCAGGCTGCAATGAAGACAGAGCTAAGAGAAGACCCCTGAATCCTCTTACAAATCTGGAGCTATTCACCTACTGCATCACTGATAACTAAGAGGTATCAGGTCCCAGGTGGTGCTACCTACTGGACCTCTCCAGAAAGTGTTAGAACAAACTTTCCTTCTCCTGTGCCACAGGGGGCTTCCTCTGAGAGCCCCTCTGACCGTAGGTAA
>NW_011185218.1:0-605 GCF_000146605.3 Meleagris gallopavo | reverse complement strand
CATGGCAGTGGTTGATGTCTCAGTGTAAAGCTCAGCATGGGGGAGTGGGTGGAGTAATGGGGGAGTGCAGCTCCAAGAGGGACGGTGGTGGGGTGTGCACTACCAGCACGAGGCCACAGAGCCACACCATTGTGCCCAGGGACAGAAATTAGCAGAGAGTTTGGCCTTGGCTTGGTATTTACCATGGACTAAGTGAAAGTGATGCATTTCAGGGGATTTAGGAGATAAATATCTCCAAGTCCATCTATTCACACACCCAGGGCTTAGGAAGAGTTGCAATAAAGTTGATTGTTGGGTTGAATGGTAAATTATGTGTTAATATATCAGCAGCCCTGCTCTTGGGAGCCGGGCAGTGCAAGGGGAAACGGATGGATATTGCACAGAAAGCATCCCAAAACCAACACAAATCAAAGCATTGAGGTCAGGTTCTGAGCTGAACTCAGCCAGAGGAGCAGTTGTTGGTGTGAGGCAGGTGGGGGTTCCGTCTGTGTGGCACCTCATTGTCAGACAGTCTTTATAAATCATATTTTGTAAGGTGATACATCTCTGAGAGCAATGTCTGGGAAGGTTGTGGCTGCGATGCGAATTCAGAGGTAGGAGCAGCG
>NW_011185217.1:0-562 GCF_000146605.3 Meleagris gallopavo | reverse complement strand
GTTAAGAACAGCAATTGGTTTGAAGGAGTAGAACATAATGCATTTTGTATTCTGTAACTTATCCTTAGAAGTAGTTGATCTCAGAAGTAGAAATACTGTGTATGTTAGTAGCATGTTTTAGAAACATTATTACTGAATTATGTGATTAATTCTTTCTTGCAAAACTGCAATAGTTGTTAAATGTTCCAGACGATGTGGGTATAGTGTTAGGGATTAGAAAACATACTGTAGGGTTGTTCTGTTAGGATAAGAAACTCCCAGCAAAAGAAAACAGATTTAACAGACATCAAAGAAGCCAGGGCCTCTACACAAGGCCGGACTGCCTCACTCCGTGAGAAGATTGGGCGGTGACAGGCAGGCATCAAGATACTGCCCTCCGTCCTCCTTCCGAGCTTATCTCTGTGGAGGGGAGGACAAGCAGATATCCACAAAACAATGATCAAGTGTGGAATAAGGGTTAGAAGTTAACTAATTAAATAGAGATTTACGCTTAGCCAGCGAAGATTTATGTTTGTCCAGTGTTTGCATGTTTAGTGAAGCGTTGAGAAGTATTGTGAACCTG
>NW_011185216.1:0-815 GCF_000146605.3 Meleagris gallopavo | reverse complement strand
ATCGATGCCTTGTGTGCCTTACAGTAAGAGGAAACTCTTTCCTTGTGTGGCATTGCTTAAAACTCATCATTTAGCTGTGCTGGATATAGAACAGAGACTGGGAGAGAACACTGGGTGATTTCAGAACAGAGTGGCCACATCTTTGAGGTTTTTATGCAATCTGATAGTGAATAGGACAAGGTGGAATGGCTTTAAATTAAAAGATAGGAAACGTAGGTTAAGTATTAAGAAATAATTCTTTATTCAGAGTGCGTTGAGGCCCTGGCACAGCTGCCCAGAGAAGCTGTGGAAGCCCTATTCTTGGAGCTGTTTAAGGCCAGGTTGGATGGGGCCTTGGGCAGCCTGCACTGGTGGAGAGCAGCCAGCCCATGTAGGGGGTTGGAGCTCTGTGATCTTTAAAGTCCATTACAACCTCAGCCTTTTTGTGATCTCCAAATCACAGTTGGTTAAAACATGGCTGTGATCAGCTTCACAGTACCTTGGTATGAGGCAGTGCTCTTGCCCAACTGCAAGCAAGCAGGGTTTGTGGCCCAGAAGGGGCAATACGACCTGAAATCAAAAAAGCCCCAGCTTTTAGCTCACTCTCTTGGGGAACATGCAGTATTTTCCAGTGCTGCCTTTCTGTGAGGCAGCCTCTGCATGCCCATCTGTCAGACCAAAGCCATGTGTGCCATGTTACTCTGATGGTGATTTGCTGTCTATAGTGGGGTTGTGTCTTAATGGAAATCATAAGGATTCAGTTCACATATGCCATCTTTTCCTGAGAGGTGTCGCAACCTCATGAGTAGTAATTAAAAAGAGCTCTTTTGAAAGAA
>NW_011185215.1:0-781 GCF_000146605.3 Meleagris gallopavo | reverse complement strand
CTTTACAGCAACACTTCTCCATTTAAAATGAAAGTATAATGAGAGACGACCTGCATCTGTCTGCTCCACTGATGGCTGTCAGCTTTCTGTGCGTTCTGCACTTACATGCAGTGTCTGAGAGTCCATGGGAGCTTTGTAGTTTTAATGCTGATGGCCATGTGTCCACTTGAGCTTTTTCTCTTTGTTCTGCAGCAGTGGAGATTTGGCACATTTCTAAAATGTGGATGTCAGAGGAGGGTGCGTGCAGGAGAGAGCCATGACTGCATCCAGCAGTGGAAAGGGACACGAAGGAATAATTAGGGCTAAAGAATCATTGGGATTGTCACCAGCTCCGGAAGGTCTCTCTATCCATTGATTTTTGTTTGTTTGGAAAAACATGGCAAAAGAGCAGTAATTGAGAAATTGGCACCTGAGTAGATGTGGAACTGACTGTGGGCAGTTTCCTCATTGTGGGCAACGTTGGGCCATGGGCTGCCAGGGACTCTTTGGGCCTTCCAGTCCATACAAGGCAGGTTGAAGTTGTGCAGCAGCCTCCTCTTGTCCCAAGGCAGCCAAGCAGCTGCAGGAACCAGGGCGTGAGCTTTTGCTTTGTGTCATGCACCAGTGCTTCCCTTCTCCTTGCTGCCTAGTTTTCAAGCTCCTTCCCTCTGTGCTTCGCCATTGCTGTTAGATGCAGAGACAAGAGCTTACTGTCCGCGGAGGGGCAGAAAGTTCAGCTCACCAGCTGTCTCCTCTGCACATGCAGGCAGAAAGCAGGCAGGGAGTGCACATCACTCTCCCT
>NW_011185214.1:0-1463 GCF_000146605.3 Meleagris gallopavo | reverse complement strand
GTGGATTGGCTCCTCTGGGGTGAAAAGAGAAAGGTCTGTGGTCAGTGCAAACCCTGCTAGTCGTGTTGCTGTGCTGTACTGGGGAGAAAACAGCATAAAAGCCACTGCAGCACTTCAACCTCAGCTGGAGGTGCTCATGCAGGTCCCTTCAGAGATAGGCAGCCATGTGGGATAGAGCCTGTGGTTCCATGACCTTTAAGGCCCCTTCCAACCCAAACCAACCATTCTACGTTTCCATGACCTTTAAGGCTGTTTCCAACCCAACCCAACCATTCTGTGGCTCCATGATCTTTGAAGTCCCTTACAACTCAACCATTATGTGGTTCTATGATCTTTAAGGTCCCTTGCAACCCAAAACATCCATGATTCTATGATCATAGTCCTTTTTGATGCCAAAGAAAGTGGAAATCCAGCCTTTCCAGCCTTCTTCCACTATCACAGAGAAACAAAGAAACTAGTGAGCAGGCAGGAGAGCACAGCCTGGCACGTGAGATTTGCATGTGATTTCTGAATTCTGCTGACTTTTAGCTTGGAATTTCTTATCTAATAAAGGAAAGGAGAAATGGGGAACAGCTGGTTGCTCTTGAAATGAGTTCCTGGTCCCACCAGCACCGCATGGTGCTGTTCCTGGTTCCATGGCATGGATGAGGTGTCTGGTGGGACCTGTCCCTGTCACCAGGCAGCACCTTCAGGGATGTTTTGTTTGGAGTGTCGTGTCCCAGCACTTACTTGCTCATGCTCTACTCAGAGCTACTGATGGCTTGAAGTCTCCAAAGAGAATAACGATTAGCCCCAAGCAGCACTGAGCTGTGAGAAAACGTATAATGGAACAATTATCAAATGAAGCTGAGACTGAAAGTGGCATTTAATGGGATCTGGCACCTCGTGTTCCAGCTGACCTGAATGCTGCTCCCTCTGCCAGGCAAATGGAGCGAAAACCTCTGGGATTTGTAAATCGGAGTATTTGGGTCACACGTGGATTAGGGTGTGATCAGACAGTGCAGAGCTGCTCTGGATCATATGGGATCTCCGAGGGCAGAGGGGCCCATTTGGTACCAGCCGTGGGCATCAGCTTGTGCTTAGGATGCTCCATTTCTCACTGGATCTCTCCGTGTCAGGAAGCATTACCCAATCCCACAGTAACACCTGGTGGCACAAAGCCACAGGAACATCTTGCTTCCAAAATGCTGCGGGCTTCCAATTAATGGCACCGAGACAAGGAGATTGCTCGCCTTGATTCATCTCAAATCATCGGTGATGAGAGAAGTGTGATTTGATGGGAGAGGCACAGCTGGCAGACAGAAAACGTCTCTTTGCTTCCTGTAACTTCTCAAGCACTCCCTAATGAAGATGGTGTCCATTTGTTTGCATCACCCCATGGCTGTGTGAGGGCAAGATGCAGGGACGACGCTGGCTGCACTCACGGACCACGTAGTCCTTCAGTTCTGACAACAGACAACATC
>NW_011185213.1:0-991 GCF_000146605.3 Meleagris gallopavo | reverse complement strand
TGTACAGGTTTCAGGACATCTTTTAGAAGCCTTTTTTGGCCTCACAGGGCTCCTCAACCCAGAGTCCTGGCTCAGCTCAGCAGCTCTGAAATGGAGCAGTTGTCCCAGCCCTTCCGAAGGCTCTGAAGCCCACAGCAAAGAGTTCACAGACAGTCCTGAATAAACACTGCTTTATGCTGGTAATCTTGGTAGGTTTCTGAAATGACACATGGTCTCTATTTATTTATTGACATATGTTCATGAAAACAGAGGATGTATTAGCTGTGTTTATTTGTAATGTTCTCATAATTGGTTTTATTTTCTCTTTGATCTTTTCTTGAGGATTTACCCTCCACAGGATTAAGTTCCATTAATACCTTGGGTTCTGTGGTTTGAATATTTTGTACTCTGAATTTCCCTCCACTCCTCAGAACATTTTGATGAAAATTCCATTGCTTTATTCTTGTTGTGCTTATCCGTTGTTGCCTAGAGACAGTATTACCCAGGTGTGTTAGTTGTCAGGCAACAAGTTAAACTGAAAATGTTGTGTGACCTGATACAAGAAATCAGTGGTAGTATATGCTTATTTTAAGAGACTGTCTCTATATTGATTTATAAAGCAACTCTGGTGAACGGAAAATTGTATCACTGGGAACTTGCTATAGCAAGACTTTTATTTATTTATTTGTTTGTTTGTTTGTTTGTTTATTGCTTTGATTTACAAATATCCCCAAAGATCTGCATGCTGTAAAGAAAGACAATTTGTAAGGAAAATACTTTGGAAAAATAAAACAAAAATCCCATGAGAGCTCTTGTTATCAGTACACCAGTGATATATAGCCACAGAAATCAGTCCTGTGACATACAAACAAGCTACACCTTCTGTAGTAAATAATCAGAAATGAAAAATTTATGAGAAGCACTGGTATATGTACATTTCCATTTGGAGCTGTCAGCAGTCCCTAGAATTCAAACCTTTGATTCTTTTAAAACATCCGAGAATATGCTTATC
>NW_011185212.1:0-771 GCF_000146605.3 Meleagris gallopavo | reverse complement strand
GTATAAAGAGTTTGTTTCAGCATTTAGGTCACATTGGTGTAATTTCTGCCCAAGAAAGAAGAGCTTCTGTTGTCTGTAATGTACAACTGCACCGCAGGTTCATCACTGACATTCCCTGCTTCCTCTTACAGAAGAGACTTAATTTTTGAAGCCACATCTAGCAGAATTGCATGTAATTAACAGCAATACACACAACACTTTTTCTCAAGTACCTTCTTTACAGTGTTGTTTTTTTTCTCTTTGCAGCATCCTGTTGCACTGACATCATATGAACAGCTTTGAAGCAGGTACTGTTTTGCAGTGAGGGTTTTTTTTTTTAAATGTTGATTAGTTCTTTGCACTGTATCTGTAATTGTACACTATGTGGGTTTTGTGAGGTTTCTTCTTCAGTTTATATTGCTTCGTTAATTCTCAAGATCCTAATAGATAGTTAGAAAATAAGAGTAGATTTGGACACAATGCTTTCCATTTCTTGAGCCCAACATGGAGATGGTGGAATTCTTTTATATTCCCTATTTCCAATATGTTACACATGTTACACATGAAACACATGGGGGAAAAAGCATGCTAAACCTCCTTTCCACATACTCACCATTTTAGTATTGTTAAGAAGCTGTGTCTATCATTAGCAGTCCAGGAGTGACTAGCATCCAAAATGTGATAAAATAGTTAGACTGAAAGGATTAGGTTTGAAGACACTCTCCATATCCATTTTAATTTCATAAGAACTCGGGTGAGTCCAGTTAAACCCATTCCTGCAAAAAATTCTGT
>NW_011185211.1:0-611 GCF_000146605.3 Meleagris gallopavo | reverse complement strand
CTCCCCCCACTCCTTTACATGGGGAAATATGAGTATTTAGCTTCTTAGATGTGTGCTTTTTTTCCCCAGTGTCTAGCTTGCTTTTACACTTGGAGAAACATGTATGCTCATAAAACTGCAGATTTTTTATGTAGGAAATCAAGCTGGTAACTGGATGAGATGTGCCTGTTTGACTGGTGCTCAGGGCAAGAGTGAAACCAGGTGGTTTGCAGGTTCCTGATGTCTTAGCCCAAGTGAATGCGTAATGGCCCTCATATTTCCCAGGGCCTGGCAGCTCTGATTTTTGGATCATCTTAGTGACCTCAATGCCTTTGACTGCATCGTCTGCTGTTGCATTTGAGGCCTTCCGGTGTCCCTAGTGTATATAGGCTTGCTCTGTCTTACTAAGCATGATACCTTCATACAGTGTTCCTGAAAGTAAGGAGTCCAACTTTATCCAAGCACAATTTTATGGAAGAAGGCTTGACAGCAGCGTAGTAATGAGAAACCGCATTATGCTGCAAACAATTTAAGTTCAGAATGGGAAATTCAGTGGTGAATCACCTATCACCTGAACTTACCTTCCTGCTTACTGGACATGTTTTTAAAGGAAAAAAAAAAAAAACGCATAA
>NW_011185210.1:0-711 GCF_000146605.3 Meleagris gallopavo | reverse complement strand
AGTGCGTAGACCTTTTCCAAAGGCCATCAGGGAACTGATGCTAGTCCCAGCTCCCTCCCTGTTCCTCAGAGTGCACTGTCCATCTGGGACCTGTTGGCTGGCAAAGCCACAGCCATGTGAATGATAACATGGCACAGCTTCCAGTGCTTATCCTGTCTGCAGCTAGTGGGCTTCAGAATTCATCAGCACTGCTGGTTTGCACTTCTCAATTTTACTTTCTGTCTTCTGTACAGCGTGTGAGTGTGCAGTGCAGAGCATCTCCCACTCCAGCTGCTGTATAGACAGAGATCCTGCTTGCTCTGTTTCTCAGTACAGAGTGAGAAGCTGGCAACTGTGCTGCGTGCATACGTGTTCCATGCAGGTTCTGGATGGAGGCTTCTCAATCTCAGCCTCATTTTATCTTTTGGATAAGGCTGGGAGCTAAAGTTGTCAGCAAAGCTTTTCCCTATTAGCTCTTTCTGGAAATATTTCCTATGCTGTGTACGGTTTTACTTATCTCTTTTTCTAATTTTTTTCCTCTGCCTTACAGCTTCTGACATGAAGAAAGATATAGACACTTTAATAACCCAGGAAAAAGCGGAAATCATTGCCAAGTATGAGAAGGTACCAGCCTTGATTTTTCCCCAGTACACTAGCTAAGGCTGGGGATATTTGGTCAATGGGTCAAGCGAGGATGCTTTGAAGGATTGCTCCAGCAGCCAAGCTCTTTCT
>NW_011185209.1:0-478 GCF_000146605.3 Meleagris gallopavo | reverse complement strand
TACGTTGCTGTTTCTTTTCTGAGTTCTAGTCAATATTTATGTAATACTGTTATTGCTCTAACTAGACTACTTAAACTTTCCATATGCACAATGTGAATAGCAATTTATTGTAATATAGATTGTGCAAAAAGTAATTCGGTAGATTTCACTAAATAATATTAACGCAAAAGGCAGCTAAGTTGGATAACTAAAGTCACATTGATAACTGAGAGTATCTCAATAAAAAATGGACCATTTTTTATCAATAGTTACAAAGAAATCTGGGAGAAATGTACATATCAAAGAAAAGAAATATTTGAAGAAAATTTAAAACTACTTACTCTGACCTAAAGTCCTTAAGTTAAAAGTAACATTTTTAGTATACACACTAAAATGAATGAATGAATGAATAAATAAATAAATAAATCTTGGATGAAAACATTTGAATGAACAGGGAATAATGAACTAAAAAGTTGTATAATGAAGGTTGTTCTTGGAA
>NW_011185208.1:0-589 GCF_000146605.3 Meleagris gallopavo | reverse complement strand
TGCTACTTGAGGCACATACTTTATGCATATGCAGAGTTTTAAGATTTTATTACATTCTATTGTTCTCTACATTCCCAATATGTTTATTATGGCAGAACTCCGTGTGTACTTCTGTCCTCTTCCTCTGGGAGGACATCAGGTAAAAACTTTCGGGGTTTCCTTTCCTCAACACTTTCTGATTCTTTTTCTTCACAAGGAGTGACTTTAAAGTTTCAGACAAAGCAGACAAAAAATACAACAAGTTTCTCCATACACATGATTACTTAAATAATATCTATACATCTATGATCAGAATAAAGCTTTGGAGTTTGTAGGTCTTCTGCTTTTCTGGAGTGGATGTTCTTTGGGCATCCACGTCACTGAGTATAAATTGCAAAGCTGCATTATCTGGTTTTATATCTGAAACAGTCTGATTAGAGTTTAGTCTGAGACATCACAGAAATAGAAGTCTGAGCAGAAATGCATATATCCTGCAAGAAGGGAATCTGTTATACAGAGACAGCATCTCAGTCCTATTCAAAGATCTTATAGAAATGTAATTCCATTGCACAGGTTATATAAAAGGGAGTTAATAGGTGCTATATCTATC
>NW_011185207.1:0-737 GCF_000146605.3 Meleagris gallopavo | reverse complement strand
GAGATATTCAAGTCTCGCCTGGACGCCTACCTGTGCGACGTGGTGTAGGGAACCTGCTTTGGCAGGGGTTTGGTCTCGATGATCTCTAGAGGTCCCTTCCAACCCCTACAATTCTGTGATTCTGTGATTCTGTGATTCTGTGACTTGTCGCCTGTGAACAACATCAGGTGCTCCATCCCTGCTGCCAGGTCTCTTCCCCAGGCCCAGAGCCAGGGTTCCCTATGTGACGCATGCTTTGCTGTGCCCGCAGGCGTGTGGTGGAGAGCATGAGAGCTCTTTTCCAACACCTGGGGAGTGACAGTCTAGTGGAGGACATAGAGCAGCAGGGTGGCTGGGACATGCTTATGAGCCTCGAGACCTACCACACAGGCGTGGCTGTGCTAACCAGGTGAGAGCCTCCCCTCTCATCCCTGTCTCCCCAGCTCTTTTCCCCTGGACAGGGGCTGCTGTTGCTTGGTGAGAAAGGACTTGCAGGGCCCGTCACCTCCCAGAGCGCCCTTTCCCTGCGCACCACTGACTGCAGCTACTGCTGGGGCTGGCTCTGCATGCAGTGCCGCGGCCTGTGCCGGAGCTGTGTGGCATAGCAGCCAGAAGGGTGGCCAACGAGCGTGGGAACAGCCCAGGGGGCCTGGGAAGCTGAGGTGGTCCCACAGCAGGCGCCTGTGGGAAGACGGCCAGTCGTTCGTAGGCGAGGCTTCTCTCAGCAAACTGAGTGCATCTCTGCGTTCTTTCCCTGA
>NW_011185206.1:0-614 GCF_000146605.3 Meleagris gallopavo | reverse complement strand
TTGAGGGAAAGGGATGGCAAAGAGGGCCTGCAGCCCAGCACCAAGCAATGGTGCCCGCAGGTTATTATGGGTGACTTTGCCCATAATCCTGAGAGGTGTCAGCCGCTCCACTGTGCTGACACAGATGGCAGCAGCCCTCCCCTCCTTCCCATCCCGTCCAGTCCTGTCCCATCCCATCCCGTCCCATCCCGTCCAGTCCCATCCCATCTTGTCCCATCCCATCCTACGGGGCCGCGGTGTGCTCAGATCCGGCCCCAAACAGGTTTCTTCCCTGGGCTGTGCCATCTGTAAGCAGAGGTGTTCTGCTGGGGAGGCACTTGGGGTTTCTGAAGAAGAAATGCTGTGTTTGCCACAGGCAGTAACTCTGCAAGACCTGCTGCCAGAGGTCACGCAGCAACTGCAGGATGCCAATAGCAGCGTCGGTGTGAAATTCACCACTGTCCTCCACAACATGCTGCACCTGGCAGACCGACAGAAGGCGGTACCCATTGCCCTGCAGCTGCCTGAGCTCCTGCTGCCCTTCTTCTTAAACGTAAGCCTGGCGGGGGAGCGGGAGGCTTGGCTCGTATGGCTGCGAGGCGTGTGAGCGCGTGGCGTGTTCCTAACTGGCCTGG
>NW_011185205.1:0-496 GCF_000146605.3 Meleagris gallopavo | reverse complement strand
GCCAGCCCCTACTGCCCTACCTCCAGCATCTGCCTCTGGCGCCATGGCCGACGTAACAAAATAGGAGGCGTTACTTTCTTAAAACATAGAAAGGCAGCACCAAAGCCATCTGACATTTTGTTTTTGTGGAACACATCAGTCCGTCGAATAGAAGTAGCTGCCATTCTCAGTGAGGTCTCAAGGTGTCTGTCAGAGATTTTGGATACATTTCTCCTGCGCTTCCTCCTTGAAAACGGCTGCTCACAACTGCGCGTACGGCCTAAAAGCGGTGACACGAATACGGCGTGGTGTTTCTCTCTGCTAAGATAGGGCCACCGCCGTGATGGTGCCCGGCAGGGACGGCTGCACTGAGAGCTGTGCTGGGCCATGCGGGCCAGGGGCCACGGGCCAGAGCCTGACTTTTACCCTTCAGCTCTCAACATGATCGTGGCTGTTTTTCAGAGGCAGCTCTTTGCAGTCCCCGTTGATTAACACCGAGGGCAGCTCCCCTGCTTCT
>NW_011185204.1:0-1649 GCF_000146605.3 Meleagris gallopavo | reverse complement strand
GCCTCTGGCGCCATGGGCCGACGTAACAAAATAGGAGGCGTTACTTTTCTTAAAACATAGAAAGGGCAGCACCAAAGCCATCTGACATTTTGTTTTTGTGGAACACATCAGTCCGTCGAATGGAAGTAG
The DNA here is from genome assembly GCF_000146605.3 of Meleagris gallopavo. NCBI lineage: Eukaryota > Metazoa > Chordata > Aves > Galliformes > Phasianidae > Meleagris > Meleagris gallopavo. The sequence continues at coordinate 1,520 of NW_011185204.1, read as the reverse complement.
CTGCCATTCTCAGTGAGGTCTCAAGGTGTCTGTCAGAGATTTTGGATACATTTCTCCTGCGCTTCCTCCTTGAAAACGGCTGCTCACAACTGCGCGTACGGCCTAAAAGCGGTGACACGAATACGGCGTGGTGTTTCTCTCTGCTAAGATAGGGCCACCGCCGTGATGGTGCCCGGCAGGGACGGCTGCACTGAGAGCTGTGCTGGGCCATGCGGGCCAGGGGCCACGGGCCAGAGCCTGACTTTTACCCTTCAGCTCTCAACATGATCGTGGCTGTTTTTCAGAGGCAGCTCTTTGCAGTCCCCGTTGATTAACACCGAGGGCAGCTCCCCTGCTTCTCCTTCCCTGCCTTCTTTCTTCCAAAAACCTTGTGGCGCTCCATTGTAGCGTCCCAGTGTGGTGATTCGTCTCACCGCACTGCTGTGACAGGAGCTAGGTCATAGTTTTCTGACTGCACTGTAGCTTGTGACTCCTCCCCTACTTATTAACCATGCTGCGTGTGTTGATGTGGAGATGCTTCAGCTGGGCTATCGGCCCTGTTACCTTGTTGGAGGAGCCATGCTGAATTCCTCCGGTCCAAATCTGAGGTTTCTCTTGGCCGTTTCCAAAAGTGACAGTGTTTCCAGGCTCTTCTCTCTTGCTTGGAAATACACCCCTTCCCTCACCATATCCAGTTTGAAGCTCCATTGATCAGTCCAGCCAGCATACTGCCCAGAATTCTTGCCCCTCCTGGTCAGCTGCGTTTCATCCAACATCAATACTCCTGGTATCTCAAAGTTGTGTCCAGGAACACAGTACCCATAACCCTGAGCAAGGGTAACACCATGGACGTTAGGAAGAATTTCTTCGCAGGAAGAGTGGTGAGGCATTGGAACTGGCAGCACAGGGAGGTGGTGGAGTCACCGTCCCCAGAGGTGCTCAGGGAACACGTGGATGTGGCACTGAGGAATGTGGTTAGTGGGCACGGTGGGGATGCGCTGACAGTTGGACTTGATGATCTGAGAGGTCTTATCCGACCCTAATGATTCTATGGCTCTATCACACCACCAGCCATTCACCTGCTGGGTTTGCCTCCTTCTTCCTGGGTCATGGTCACCCAGCGGGAAGGTTGAGGAGAACACTAGCCATCTCCCTTCAGATTTTGTCATCTCCTTGTTGCATTCTCATGTGACCCGCCTTCGAAGGAGAAGCAGTGGATAGTAGTTGTCCATCTTTATCAGATCCCACGGCCTCTTTGTTGGAAATATCCAAATAATTTTCCAAGACGGTTTCTCTGATAAAGCAGATTTTATTTGTGATTGCAATGGCGGGCGTCCTGCAAGCAAGAGCGCCCCGAGAAAACAGCGTTACATCTTTTATCCCCTATTGCCCAACGCTTATCTCTTTCTGTCCTGGTTCCTCATTGGCTGAGTACTGCAGGTTCACACTCTTTCATGACGCTTCACTAGTCATACAAATACCAAGTAAGCACAAATCTTATAACATTCAGACACAAATGTCTTAATTGATTAATTGCTTTC
>NW_011185203.1:0-390 GCF_000146605.3 Meleagris gallopavo | reverse complement strand
GGTGCCCTCCTGCTCCCACCACGCCGTGCACCGTCTCTCGAGGCGCTGCTCCCTGCTGGCTATGCGGCTTCCAGGGCTGTGGCTGCAGCGGCCCTGGGAGCAGGGCTTTCTGGAGCCGTGCCCTGGTCTCGCACCACCACGCTGGTCCTCTCCAGGCACAGTGGCTCTTCCCATGGCTCCTGGAAGAAGGCGTCCCTTTAACTCTGTTTTTCCTTCTCTTTGTCTGCAGTGCTGCTGGATTTTGGAGGAGACATCCTGAAGTTTGCAGGTGTGTCCTTAGGAGGAGGCAGAGTCACTGTCGTGCTGATGCGCAGCGTCTCCCGTGGGAGCCTCCTGGATTCCACCCTGCTTTTTGCAGAGAGCCAAGGGGAACTGCTTTGTCTCCAGCTT